>NC_061108.1:138831148-138931148 GCF_015104395.2 Macrobrachium nipponense
AAAAAAAATAAATAATAGTAATAATATGATAGGCATTACTGGTACTTATAATTATTATTTTTAATAATAATAATAATAATAATAATAATAATAATAATAATAATAATAATAATAATAAGTAGTAGTAGTAGTAGTAGTAGTAGTAGTAGTAGTAGTAGTAGTAGTAGTACTTACGTAGAGTTCAAGGTTAATGATAATAGTGATAATATTAATTGTGATAATTAAAATATACATAAATAATATTAGCAGTTGAATTGTTTTTGCTGTTTTTCGGTACTACAAGCACCATAACTTCAACAGTGTTCTGATGAACAATCTCTCTCTCTCTCTCTCTCTCTCTCTCTCTCTCTCTCTCTCTCTCTCTCTCTCTCTCTCTCAGTATATCCGTCCGAGTCCTTCAAGATGACCGTAAGGGAGAAGTTGACATTTGTACCTTAAGATTTATACCAATTTAAATCCTCTTCTTCTTCTTCTTCTTTCCGTTCCAGTCAGAGCCAGAAGAGCCCCAAAACGCATTAAGGAGAATGAATAAAGAATGAAGCGTAAAAGACGAATTCCATTTGGGGAGGAGAGAAGAAGGTCAGAAAGGCCTCCGTGGAATTAAAATATAAAAAGAGAAAATGATTTAAAGGACGAATGTTTGTTTGGTGATATCCAGACCGATAGATCTGGTTCAAGTTGATTAATATGTTTTCTGCTTTCATGGTCAATGGATCTTCTCTCTCTCTCTCTCTCTCTCTCTCTCTCCTTTCTGGCAACGGATTTGTTTTCAGTGCTCCTACCTAAAGACTTTGGGATGCAGCTCTCTCTCTCTCTCTCTCTCTCTCTCTCTCTCTCTCTCTCTCTCTCTCCTCGTTTTATTTCCTCTATGTCTTTCACTTCTTAATATTTTCCTTCAATTTTTATTTATCAATTTATTCATTTTTTAAATTTATCTGTTTTTCTAATAAATGATCTCTTTCTCTTCCTGTGTTTCTCTTTACCACCTTCTATTAATTTTTTGGAATTGACACCAATAGATTCTTTGAAAGTTTGAATCCAAATCAGTGGCTTCTTTGGTTGGCTTGTTCCATATGAACAGGGTTCATCTTCTGATAATCTAATAATAATATAATAATGATAATAATAATAAAAATAATAATAATAATAATAATAACAATAATAATAATAATAATATAATGTAGAAACAAATCCACAGTTATGTAAATGTACATATATTTAAATTGAAAATAATAATAATAATAATAATAATAATAATAATAATAATAATAATAATAATAATAATAATGGGTTAGGTCGTCAATGGACTGAAGTCAAGTTAAGCAACATTGGGGCTGGTCAGTCGTTGGATGGGTGACCGCTCTCCTCGGCGTTGATTCCTTGGGAAAAGATCTTTACCATAATTTCCTCAGTCTACTCAGCTGTAAATGAGTACCTATCCCTGATGGGGTAGGGTCCAGCTATGGGTTAAATAGCAAAACTCAGCAATGATGGAAAGAAATGAAGGAATAAACGACAACGACGTAAATGGAACCTCTGGCAACATGAGGAGCTTCGTCCGGCAACCAGGTATTCAACCCAATTGAAGGGGAAGACGGTCAGGTACTTGGAGGTCGAAATCCAGCAACTGACCACCACAACGACAGTAATGAACAGCCTGAGATTGGAGCTACAGAAGCAAAAAGGAAGAAATGGACACGAGAAGAAAATAAGGAAATATGGAGATGCTACATCAGAAGCAACCCGGCGGAGAGAGGATATAGATTGGTCACCATCTGGAATGAGAGGAATAACACCCTCCAAACAGAGCAGAGGCTGGCAGACCAAGTAAGGAACATAAAGAAAAAGAACTGGCTTTTCCCCAACAGAAAGAGAAGAACTGGAAAGGGCAATGTCACACGACAACGAATTACACGAAGACGAACTGAGAGACGATGGCCACAGAAGACGACAGGGATGATGAGGTATCAAACAATGACACACGAAGAAACACCGACGAAGTAACAGAGAGGACGGAATGGGTAGAAAAGATTAGACAATGGATGGTGCCAGATACAGAGAGAAGAAAGATCCCCTCCATGAAAGCCTACAACACCAAGAAATTAAGGGAGAAAGCAAGTGAGGTCAATGAAATAATGGGCATAATACACACCACCAGTATCACAGAAACAAATAACTTGGCATATGCAGGAGCAAGATTAGTAGCAGAACTGATGGGGATTCGAACACTAACACCATCAGCACAACCAACCCAACAAAAACTAAAAAAGCAACCTCCTTGGAAAAGGCACCTGGAAGAGCAAATCATGGTAATGAGATCTGACTTGAGTAAACTGAAAGAGATGGCAGAAAAAAGGCTAAGAAGCAAGAAAACAAGGGAGGAACTCAACGAGAAATACAAAGTACAAGAGAGGGGACTAAACAACACAATAGAAGATGTAAAACAGAGGCTTAAGGCCAAAGAACATAAGATCCAACGGTACATGAACAGGAATAAGGGATACCAACAGAACAACTATTCGGAACCAACCAGGAAAGACTATACAGCCAACTAAGAGGGGAAGACAACCACCCAGAAATTCCTGAAGCCGAACCAAGTAAGAGACTCTGGGAAAACATATGGAGCAATCCGGTATCACACAACAAACATGCAACATGGCTCCAGGAAGTCAAGGAAGAAGAAACAGGGAGAATAAAACAAAGATTCACAGAAATCACGACAGACACAGTCAGACACCAACTAAAGAAAATGCCAAACTGGAAAGCCCCAGGACCCGATGAAGTCCATGGATACTGGCTCAAAAACTTCAAGGCCCTACACCCACGAATAGCAGAACAACTCCAGCGTTGTATCTCAAATCACCATGCACCCAAATGGATGACCACAGGAAGAACATCCTTAATACAAAAAGACAAGAGTAAGGAAGGGAAATATAGCCAGTAACTACAGGCCTATCACCTGCCTACCAATAATGTGGAAGTTACTAATAGGTGTCATCAGTGAAAGGCTATACTACTACCGAGGAGACAAACACCATCCCCCCACCACCAACAGAAAGGCTGCAGAAGGAAGTGTAGTGGCACAAAAGACCAGCTCCTGATAGACAAAATGGTAATGAAGAACAGTAGAAGGAGAACCAACCTAAGCATGGCATGGATAGACTATAAGAAAGCCTTCGACATGATAACCACACACATGGCTAATAGAATGCCTGAAAATATATGGGGCAGAGGAAAACACCATCAGCTTCCTCAAAATACAATGCGCAACTGGAATACAATACTTACAAGCTCTGGAATCAGACTAGCAGAGGTTAATATCAAGAGAGGGATCTTCCAGGGCGACTCACTACTCTTCGTAGTAGCCATGATTCCCATGACAAAAGTACTACAGAAGATGGATGCCGGGTACCAACTCAAGAAAAGAGGCAACAGAATCAACCATCTGATGTTCATGGACGACATCAAGCTGTATGGTAAGAGCATCAAGGAAATAGATACCCTAATCCAGACTGGAGGATTGTATCTGGGGACATCAGGATGAGTTTGGAATAGAAAAATGACGCCTTAGTCAACATACAAAAAGGCAAAGTAACGAGAACTGAAGGGATAAAGCTACCAGATGGTGGGAGCAACATCAAACACATAGATGAGACGGGATACAAATACCTGGGGAATAATGGAAGGAGGGGATATAAAACACCAAGAGATGAAGGACACGATCAGGAAAGAATATATGCAGAGACTCAAGCGATACTCAAGTCAAAACTCAACGCCGGAAATATGATAAAAGCCATAAACACATGGGCAGTGCCAGTAATCAGAATTCAGCGCAGGTATAGTGGAATGGACGAAGGCAGAAACTCCGCAGCATAGATCAGAAAACCAGGAAACATATGACAATACACAAAGCACTACACCCAGAGCAAATACGGACAGACTATACATAACACGAAAGGAAGGAGGAGAGGACTACTAAGTATAGAGGACTGCGTCAACATCGAAAACTAGGCACTGGGGCAATATCTGAAAACCAGTGAAGACGAGTGGCTAAAGAGTGCATGGGAAGAAGGACTCAATAAAGGTAGACGAAGACCCAGAAATATACAGAGACAGGAAAAGACAGACCGAACAGAGGACTGGCACAACAAACCAATGCATGGACAATACATGAGACAGTCTAAAGAACGAGCCAGCGATGACACATGGCAATGGTTACAGAGAGAGCTAAAGAAGGAAACTGAAGGAATGATAACAGCGGCACAAGACCAGGCCCTAAGAACCAGATATGTTCAAAGAACGATAGACGGAAATAACATCTCTCCCCATCATGTAGGAAGTGCAATACGAAAAATGAAAACATAAACCACAAAGCAAGCAAATGCCCGGCACTTGCTCAGAACCAGTACAAAAAGAGGCATGATTCAGTGGCAAAAGCCCTCCACTGGAGCCTGTGCAAGAAACATCAGCTACCTTGCAGTAATAGTGGTACGAGCACCAACCTGAGGGAGTGATAGAAAACGATTCAGGCAAAGATCCTCTGGGACTATGGTATCAGAATGGATAGGGTCGATACGTGCAAATAGACCAGACATGACGTTGATTGACAAAGTCAAGAAGAAAGTATCACTCATTGATGTCACAATACCATGGGACACCAGAGTTGAAGAAGAGAGAGAAGGGAAAAAATGGATAAGTATCAAGATCTGAAAATAGAAATAAGAAGGATATGGGATATTGCCAGTGGAAATCGTACCCATAATCATAGGAGCACTAGGCACGATCCCAAGATCCCTGAAAAGGAATCTAGAAAAACTAGAGCTGAAGTAGCTCCAGGACTCATGCAGAAGAGTGTGATCCTAGAAACGGCACACATAGTAAGAAAAGTGATGGACTCTTAAGGAGGCAGGATGCAACCCGGAACCCCACACTGCAAAAATACCACCCAGTCGAATTGGAGGACTGTGATAGAGCAAAAAAAAAAAAAAAGATATATATAATAATAATAATCAATAATAATAATAATAATAATAATATAATAGATTTAGATTTAGATTTATCTTCCCGCCACTGGCCAGTGCATAAGGCTGATACAGTTTCTCTCCATCTGTCTCTATCCCGAGCCATTTCCCTCGCTTCCTCTAAGTTTTTGGATTTCATCCTCAAGATCCCTGACAATTATGTCTATCCACCTCGTTCTTGGTCTACCCAGCGGTTCTTCTCCATTTGTACTGCTCTCAGTGCTCTCCTGGGGTCTCTATTCTCTTCCATCCTCTCAACATGTCCAAACCATTTCAGCCTTCCCCTCTTCAACCTGGTAACTGACTGGCCTTTGCCTCAATCTCACCCTGATGTCTTCATTTCTAACATATCATCCCATTTAATGCCAAGTATTCTTCTCAGCAGCTTCATCTCAAAAGCATCCAACTTTTCTCCTCTGTTCTGGTCAGTGCCCAGGTGGACGAGCCATACATCAGGACTGGTAGTACTACTGCATTGAATATTCTCATCTTAGTTCTCAAGCTGATTTCATGCCTCGACCAAACGTTTTTTCTCAGAACCTCAAAAGCTCTTGCTGCTCCTAGTTTTCTTCTTTGTATACTCAATTTGCCTCCCGTCTGCTGTTACCACACTTCCCAAGTAAACAAACTTCTCAACTTGCTTGAGTTCCTGTTCCTCTGATTGTCATATCCTCCATGTGCACCCAATCATCATCCTTACTCACAACCATGATCTCGCTCTTCTTTGTGCTGATGTTCAAGCCAAAATTCTGTTGTCTCTGTCTCCATCCTCATTACCATACTACCAGCACCAGCCACGTATCAGCAACCAACGCAACATCATCAGCAAAGTCCAAATCCATAAAAACTTCTCCACCAATACTAGCCCCTCTGTTTTCATTCCTCCATCACTCTTCGCATTATATGGTCAATATATACATTAAACAAGGTGGGTGACATAACACATCCCTGTCTTAGCCCACTTCCAACTGGGAACCATTCACTTTGCTGTCCATCCAGCTGTACACAGCTGCACACTCCTTGGTACCAGTTCTTTAGTATCCTTATCACTTTCAGTGGTATACCATAGTGTTCTGCCACTCTCCACATTCCATCTCTCCATACTGAATCATACGCTTTCTCCAAGTCTATAAAGCACAGAATATTGGCTTTGCATACTCCCATCTCTTCTCAATTATCTGTCTTAAGGTGAAAATTTGATCCACTGTTGACCTTCCACTTCTAAAACCACACTGCTGTTCTCTAAGTTTCTCTTCTACTATAGGTCTTTATTCTGTTAAGTATTACTCTCAGAATATCTTCCCTGGGGGACTGACAGTAAACTTATGCCCCGATAGTTACCACACTCTTTCCCTTAGCTTCCCTTATTTTTATATATTGGTATCATAATTGCCTTTTTCCAATCACTTGGTACCACCTCTGTTCTCCAAACTATGCTAAAAACAACTCTTATGCCTCTATCATCCTTCGTCCTCCTGCTTTTAGCATCTCTGCAGTTATCCGCACAGCCAGCAGTTTTTCCATTTTTTTTTACAGATTTTAAGGCCTCTTTCACCTCTTCTGCACTAATGTCTTCTTCTTGTACCTCCTAGGGCCTCGTTTGTAAATCTGCAATGCACTCATCCCTACCGGTATAGTATCAACATTTAGGAGTCTTTTCAAAATACCTTGCAACATTCTTCCTTTTCTCCATTTCGTCTGTGACCAAGTTCCATCTTCATCCAAACATGCCATCACTCCCTCCAAACTCTTTTTCTGGCTTGCGTTCCTCAAGAATCTCACAGCTGCAAACATAGCCCTGCTCTCGCCAATTTCCATAGCTTCTTCAACTTCGTTAGCTCTTTCTTTCCAAAACATGTTTTGGTCATGCTTCATCCTATCACTTAGTTCTCTCAGCTTTCTATTTCTTCGTCTTTTTAGTTGTTGTTTCTTCTCTAGTCTTGTTCATCGTCCATTTGAAACTCTCAACCTTTGTTGCTCTTCACTTAAAACTTTTGCTTCATCACTAAACCAAGGTTTGCTGTTACTTCTCTTATAACCTAACACCTCTGTTGCTACGTTCTTAGTATCTGAACTTAATATTGCCCAGGATTCCTCTGAATCCATATCCATATTTTCCATACCAATTAATGCCGCAAATTTGCCTCCTACCTTCACCTCATACTGTTGTTTAACTCTTTCATTTCTCAACTTATCCACATCAAACTTTATAGTTCTCCTTTTTTCTTGATTGGCCTGTAACTTTATTCTAATCTTGGATATTACGAGTTTGTGGTCAGAAGGAACACGGCAGCCCCTAAAAGTTCTGGTGTCTAATATAGAGCTTCTTCCATTTCTGATTTACAATAACATAATCTATCAAATTTTGTACCAGTCCATTTGGCGACACCCATGTAGTTTTGTGCTCTAATTTATGGTTGAAATATGTGTTTGTTATAGATAACCCAGATGCACCACATAGCTCTAGGAGTCTTCTCCCATTATCATTTCTAGCTCCAAGTCCAAATTTTCCAATTGTTCCCTGAAAGCCATCATACTCCTCTTCCTACTTTAGCGAAAATAAAATCCCCCATCAGTAATAACATATCTGTCTTCTAACCCTCTGTATAACTCCAGTTAGCTTTTCATAAAATTCATCCTTCTCTTCTTCTCCACTCTCTTCAGTAGGGGCATACACCTGTATAACAGTGATGTTTGTATATTTACCTCGCAACCTGCAAGTGACTATTCTCTCATCAATACATTCATAATGCTCCAACATTTTTTCAGCTTTCTTACTCAAAGCAATTGCTACACCTCTCTCATGTTCTCCCTGGTCTTTACCAGAATAGATGAACAACACATCCTCTATTCTTACTTTCCCACACCCAAGCCACCTAGTTTCACTCAATCCAGCAATTTCCAAGTTGTATCTCTTGATTTCCTGTGCCACTAAACTTGATCTTCCTGTCATATACATTGTTCTCGCATTTAGACATCCAACTCGACAACTTTCTTTTGTGTTGGAGGGTGGCCGACTCCCTTCTGGTGAGGCACCTCTGGGGGTTTGGGAGGAAAGCATCATATGAGCCAGTTCGAAGTAAGGGACCAAGGTCCATGGCCACCCTGGCTCGGGCCTCATTAGTATCCTCAGGACCATGGTGAAGCTCACATCTCCCAATGTTCGCAACCCCAACTGTATCAGTTTCTGTCGTAGGGTATCTTTTTATGATGCAGGTTACGAGCCCACACCAAACCCTCCCCATTTATCCGGGCTTGGGACCGGCATGGCAATAAGTAGCCATGGCTGGGTTAATAATAATAATAATAATAATAATAATAATAATAATAATAATAATGGCGAAACAAATCCACAGTATGTAAATGTACATATATTTAAATTTCAAATAATAATAATAATAATAATATAATAATAATAATAATAATAATAATAATAATTATTATTATTATTATTATTATTATTATTATTATTATTATTATTATTATTATTATTATTATTATTTATTATATTATCTTTTTTCTTTTTTTATTAGGATTAATTTTGCAGCTAATCAAAATACTTGTTAAGCGTTTAGGGGAAAAGAGATTCTTTTAGTTTTTCGTGCAAGTTCGTTCAATCAAACTTTAGTAACAATCACTGTGTATTCAATATAGGCTTTTTGGTGAAGTTCATTGTATTTTCTTCAGTATACTACATTGTATATTCTCCAGTATAGTAATATTATTAGTTATGATATCCCTTGCAAATGAAAATGATGTCAAAAAGTTTGGATGAACTTGAATGAAAGGTCAGATATTGCTTGTGGGGTAAATGTCAGGAATTATTAGGTTAAGCCACGATTTATTACTAAGAAATTACTTGCTTAGCTTTGCTTTTTCATGCTTTCAGCTGATAAATGTATTCTCGACTCACTTTTTCTTCATCTACCTTCATGTGTTTATTACATTTTTGATAACCTGACAAGATTCTCTGTCGCTGTATTTATTGCATAATGAACATCAAATTACATACTCGTATTCAATCCTGATCTTGGTTTAGCCTTGCGAGATCAGAATACCATTTTCCCTTCTACACGTAATATAGTTTGAGGAAACAATGTAAAGATTTCCCTACATTTAGGGACAAAATAAAAAAAGGACAATTCGATGCCGAGTTTGAACACCCCTGAGATCAATTGTATTCTTTCGCATTTTCTTTAAATAATTAAGAATATTCTATTGATTTGCTTCAAGTATTTAGTATTCACATGTCTCGTCTTCTCGTGAATCTTTTATGTTTTCGTAATGAAAAAACTTGTTGCGGTTAATCCACTCGGAAAATTGCCACCAACTGCATGAAGTCCTACGATATTCTTTTTCTCAAAAAAAGTATTGTCATTTTCATATACCACTTCAGATAGGAAGTTAAGCTGCATCTTTTTTTTAATTAATGAAGGTTTTCCAGCAACTCAGAGCTTTTATATTTCAGTCGCCTCACTTTCTCTGTGCTTTTACAAGTCACTTTGGCGACAGGGAAGGTTTCAGAATTTTATTGACACGCTTAGTTTATTACATAATTGTATTTCCGTCGTCATTTATTTAAGAATAGATATTTAATCTTTTGATGCACAAGGGCAAAATAACATCATATTTTCAAAGTCATTATATTAACTCAACCATAATATATTACACTCGTGTATTTTTTAGAAAGAATTTTATTTGAGTTGAAATTCAAGTAAACTGAACGAGTAACTTTATTAAAATCGTGTCTGTATCTCCCATAAGTTTAAGGCCTATGTAATGATAATGATATTTTGTTACTTAGTTTTATTGTTAATTCGTAAACATCATCTAGATCATTTTATAGTTTCTTATTACCCCAATATTTTGACAGTGACATATAATTATTTGGGTTTGTGGATCAAGTGTGTTTTGTAATTATTTATGTGAGAAGTTTGTAAGTAAAGGGAAAGAGCATTGACCTAAAAAAAAAGAAATAAATAAATAAAAAATAAAAAACTTGCGAAAAAATTGGCAGAAAGGCAATGAGGAAGTTATTTATGATGGACAATGAACTGATTGACTTTGAAAGTATATATGATGGAAGTGAAGTGTTTATGTAATGTAGAAAGAATAGCTGCTGGGTTAGTATGCCAGACTATCTGAGACAAGTGTCTTTATGTATCCAAGTCTGTCCATCATCTTCATGAATCAAATAATTCGAGAAGGGACGGTAGATTTAGGAGTGTGAAATAGTTACTAACAGGTGCTATAGTAGATTCACATCAACCGTGCATTTGATGTCTAGACTAGTCCCTTACGACGCTCCTGATTGGCTGTTGATAAACCAATCACAGGGCTGGAATTCAGTCTCTCTCGAGAGTTCACATAGGTAGGATGTGTGTCCCACCTCTCTTGGGGGTCAGGAGAGGTGGAACATACTTCCTGCCTATGTGAACTCTCTCGAGAGACTGAGAGTTTCCAGCCCTCTCATTGGTTTATCAACAGCCAATCAGGAGCGTCGTAAGTGACTGGCCTAGACGTCAAATGCACTACTATAGCGCCTCAGTGGCGTGATTGGTATGGTCTTGGCCTGCCACCTCGACGGCCGCGAGTTCGATTCTCGGGCATTCCATTGAGGAGTCATATGTATTTCTGGTGATAGAAGTTCGCTAAGTTCACTCTCGACGTGGTTCGGAAGTCACGTCAAGCCGTTGGTCCTGTTGCTGAATAACCACTGGTTCCATGCAACATAAAACCACAATAAAACAAACTAATTGGTGCTAGTGAAGAAAAACTGCAGACACTAGAGTGAAAGTGTTTGTAAGAGAAGAAAATGAATAATTAATGTCAGCAAGAATGAGGTTGTGGGAGTGAATGAAAACAGGCAGATATTTGCCAGCATGCACTCATACTCTCCTTCTCTCTGGCTGCGACCCACCTCACTCGAATAACTTAAATGAGTCACAGTTACTCGCCCAGGAATCGAACCCGTGCTCTGCGACAAAATAAGAAAAAAAAGAAATCTTGAACAATATCATTCCAGAAGGTAACATGACTCGCCCAGGAATCGAACCCGTGCTCCGCGATAAAATAAGAAGGAAGACAGCTGGTAGGTCCAGCGCTGTAGAAAAAAAACAGGAATCTGGAACAATTCCATTCCAGTTGTAGAACGCTCACGAGCGATCGAATTCCAGCTGGGAACGAGAAAGGAGTAGTTAGTGAGAGAGGATTATGGCCCGAGTTCAAACAGAACCACCAAATGATTGGTCGGGTTTTTTGTGCTCTCTCTCTCTCTCTCTCTCTCTCTCTCTCTCTCTCTCTCTCTCTCTCTGCCGGGTCAAAACCGATACACAAAACATTGTTAATAATCCATCTGCATATTCATGGCAGTTTTCAGCTGAATGGTCTCTCAGCTACAAAAGAGATTTCCCAGGACAACGTAACTGAATCTCAGGTGGGTAATGCAGACCTATCACTCCACCACTTTCCTTTCTCTCTCTCTCTCTCTCTCTCTCTCTCGCTCTCTCTCTCTATCTCTCTCTCTCTCTATATATATCTATATTATATATATATATATATATTATATATATATATATGAATAATTTTCTTGGAGGTCACGAAGTATATAAAACGTGATGCTATGTATAAATAAAGGTTTTTTGTGCCACGAAGGAAAAGGAAAAAAACGGAGACAGCCGTAACAAGACCGAAAGTAATAGGCTATCTCGCTTTTTCAGTTTTTTCCTTCGTGGCAAAAACCTTTATATATATATATATATATAGATATATATATATATATATATATATATATTATATATATATATATATATATATATAGTAGTGGTGTGTGTGTCTGTGTGTGTGTGTGTGTGTGTGTGTGTGTGTGTGTGTGTATACAGAGAAGTAATATTTTTTTTTGTATCACTTGAGTTATAGTTCATGTCAGTATTTCCAATTATATATATATTATTATATATATATATATATATAATATATATATATATATATATATATATATCTATATATATATATACACACACACAACACACACAAACACACACATATATATATATATATATATATATATATATATATATATATATATATATATATATATAGCACATAATATGCCTCTTTTCCATTTTGCGTTTCTCTCTCTCTCTCTCTCTCTCTCTGCTGGGACTACTTTCGTACGAAGGTTTCAATTTATTTCCCCCTTTCCGAATTTGGTTTGGGGTCGTTCTATAATTCTACAGTCAATTTGCATATACTGATGATTCCTCTTCTTTCTTCTATACTGATGATATTGCGATGAGCGGGAAAATGTGATAATGGCTCTGGATGGGGCGACCCCTCAATATATCCATTCCTTTTTCCTCTAAGGGGGGAGGCGGTTTTGGGGGGTGGGGGGTTGGGGAGGGGGTGGGATGGACCTTTTTGATTTATGGAGGGGGCGTAATTGAGATATGATGGTATTAAAAATAATTGTAGTTATCTTTAGTGATTTCAGTTGTTGCGTAATTGGTGTAAAATTACTGAAAAAAAATACGTAGTAAATTATCTTTGATTATGGCGTTCGTAATTGAGATAGTGATGATTATGATAAAATTGATAATAATTGGTAATTATATCTAGTGATTTTCGTTGTTGCTATTAGAAATGTAATTGGTATAAGTTTTTTTGAAAGAAAATACTAGTAAATTACCCTTGATTATGACGATCGTACTTGAGATAGTGATGATTATGATGATAATATAAAATAATTGTAGTTATATAACAAGTGATTTTCGTTGCTGGTATTTGATTATAATTGGTGTTAAATTAGAACTGTAATTTTGGTGTAATTAGAATTGTAATTTGTGCAATTATTCTTAAATACGAGTAAAATTATCTTTCTTATGGCGGTCGTATTTGAGATAGTAATGATTATGATAATATTAAAAATAATTGTAATTTATATCTGGTGATTTGTTTCAGTTGTTGGTATTAGATTATAATTGGATGTAAATTATAAAAAATATATTAGTAAATTACCTTTGATTTTGCCGGTCATAACTGAGATAGTAATAATTGTAGGTAAAGTTAAAAATAATTGTAAATTATATCTAGTGGATTTATTTCTTGTTATTAGAATTGTATTATGTGTAAATTACTGAAAAAAATATCAGAAAATTATCTTTGGATTATGGCGGTCATAATTGAGAATAGTAATAATATAATAATATTTAAAATTAATTTATAATATCTGTGACTTCAGTTGTTGCTGTTATTAGTGTAATTGGTGTAAATTACTGAGAAAATTACTAGTAAACTATCTATGATTATGACGTCGTAATTGAGATAGTAATAATTATGATAATAATAAAATAATTGTAATTATATCTACTGATTTTTTTCGTTATTGCTATTGAGAACTGTAATTGGTGTAAATTATTAAAAAAAACCTAGTAAATATTACCTTGATTATGGAGTTCGTAATTGAGATAGTCATAATAATTATAATAATATTAAAAATAATTATAATTATCTAGTAAATTGTTTCAGTTGTTCCTATTGGAAGTGTTGTGGACTGCCCAAAGGGGCAAAAAGAATTAGTCACAGACTGGCTTGACGGCTGCGGGGTTGAATACCTCGAGCAGAGTAGGAGAGGCTTCGTGTTCCCCCAGCACGGGTCCCTCCTACTTTGCTAGAGGTATTCAACTCGCAGCCGTCCACAGGCCAGTCTGTGACTAATTTTTTTTTGGCCCCTTTGGATTCACAGTCCATAGGCCTGCTGCAAAATACGTATTTTTCACCTGCCCGTCCTAGAGGGGAGCATGAATGAACCAACAGGCTGGCCTGATGACTGTTGGGCTGGACCTCAGAGCAAGATTGATTCTGCTGCATATTAATCAAGAGGCAAGATTGCTGGCTGCTTCCATATTGCTCAGATAAGCAAGATTGCTGGTGCTGCTTATTGCTCAGAGAAAGGATTGCCTGCTGCTCCCATATTGCTCAGAGCAAGATTGCTGCTGCTCCATATTGCTCAGAGCAAGATTGTTGCTGCTGCTTATTGCTCAGAGCAAGATTTCTGCTGCTCCAAATTGCTCAGAGCAGATTGCTGCAGCTGCATATTGCCTCAGAGCAAGATTGCCGCTGCTGCATATTAATCAGAGCAAGATTGCTGGTGCAGCTTATTGCTCAGAGCAAAATTGCTGGAGCTCATTATTGCTCAGCGAATGATTCCTGGTGCTGCTATTGCTGAGTAGCAAGATTGCTGGTGCTGTTTATTGCTCAGAGGCAAGGGATGCTGGTGCTGTTTTATTGCTCAGAGCAAGATGCTGGTGCTGTTTATTGCTCAGAGCAAGATTCCTGGTGCTCATTATTGCTCAGAGCAAAATTGCTGGTGCTGCTTATTGCTCAGAGCAAGATTGCTGGTGCTCATTATTGCTCAGAGCAAGATTGCTGGTGCTCATTATTGCTCAGAGCAAGATTGCTGGTGCTGCCTTATTGCTCAGTAGCAAGATTGCTGGTGCTGTTTTATTGCTCAGAGCAAGATTGCTGATGCTGGTTTTATTGCTCAGAGCAAGATTGCTGATGCTGTTTTATTGCTCAGAGCAGATTGCTGCTGACTGCATATTGCTCAGAGCAAGATTGCTGCTGCTGCCTAGATGAGCAGAGCAAGATGCTGCTGCTGCATATTGCTCAGAGCAAGATCCATTGAGCAGTATCTGCTCAATGAGCTCCTACTGCTCAGGGCAAGATTGCTGGTGCTGTTTTATTGCTCAGAGCAAGATTGCAATTCAGAGGATTCTAACTAGTGAAGATTCATTGATTGGGTACACTAAGGATACCCCAGTTCCTTATACCTTTGTAGTTTTTGTTGAATAATAATTGTCTGGGATTCTTTGAATATATAAATGATACTGACATTTATCTCTAAGCTCCAGGGAAGTCGAACTAGCTTTTTGCCCGAGATATCTTCGTTACGCTTTATGCATCATTGTTCATTAACGTCTAGATTATCTGTACGAATTTCACGCCAAGTTAGTTCGCTGTAAACACGTAAATTTCCTCCTTTAACTCTCATGAACGTGAGAAATGATATTACCACCTTTTACATTCATAAACGAAAGACGTAACGAATTACAGTTAAAGTTTGTGATGTTCATTATTATTATTATTATTATTATTATTATTATTATTGTTATTATTATATATTTTTTTTTTTTTTTTTTTTTTTTTTTTTTTTTTTTTTTTTTTTTTTTTTTTTTTTGTTTTTTTTTTTTTTTTTTTTTTTTTTTTTTTTTTGCTCTATCACAGTCTCCAATTCGACTGGGTGGTATTTGTAGTGTGGGGTTCCGGGTTGCATCCTGCCTCCTTAGGAGTCCATCACTTTCTTACTATGTGCGCCGTTTCTAGGATCACACTCTTCTGCATGAGTCCTGGAGCTACTTCAGCCTCTAGTTTTTCTAGATTCCTTTTCAGGGATCTTGGGATCGTGCCTAGTGCTCCTATGATTATGGGTACGATTTCCACTGGCATATCCCATATCCTTCTTATTTTCTATTTTCAGATCTTGATACTTATCCATTTTTTTCCCTCTCTTTCTCTTCAACTCTGGAGTCCCATGGTATTGCGACATCAATGAGTGATACTTTCTTCTTGACTTTGTCAATCAACGTCACGTCTGGTCTGTTTGCACGTATCACCCTATCCGTTCTGATACCATAGTCCAGAGGATCTTTGCCTGATCGTTTTCTATCACTCCTTCAGGTTGGTGCTCGTACCACTTATTACTGCAAGGTAGCTGATGTTTCTTGCACAGGCTCCAGTGGAGGGCTTTTGCCACTGAATCATGCCTCTTTTTGTACTGGTTCTGTGCAAGTGCCGGGCATTCGCTTGCTATGTGGTTTATGGTTTCATTTTTCGTATTGCACTTCCTACATATGGGAGAGATGTTATTTCCGTCTATCGTTCTTTGAACAAATCTGGTTCTTAGGGCCTGATCTTGTGCCGCTGTTATCATTCCTTCAGTTTCCTTCTTTAGTTCTCCCCTCTGTAGCCATTGCCAGGTTGTCATCGCTGGCTAGTTCTTTAGTACTGTCTCATGTATTGTCCGTGCATTGGTTTGTTGTGCCAGTCCTCGTCTGTCTGTCTTTCTCCTGTCTCTGTATATTTCTGGGTCTTCGTCTACTTTTATTAGTCCTTCCCATGCATTCTTGAGCCACTCATCTTCACTGGTTTTCAGATATTGCCCCAGTGCTCTGTTTTCGATGTTGATGCAGTCCTCTATACTTAGTAGTCTCTTCCTTCTTCCTTCGTGTTATGTATAGTCTGTCCGTATTTGCTCTTGGTGTAGTGCTTTGTGTATTGTCATAGTGTTTCCTGGTTTCTGATCTAGGTGCGGAGTTCTGCCTTCGTCCATTCCACTATCTGCGCTGTATCTGATTACTGGCACTGCCCATGTGTCTATGGCTTTTATCATATTTCCGGCGTTGAGTTTTGACTTGAGTATCGCCTGAGTCTCTGCATATATTCTTTCCTGATCGTGTCCTTCATCTCTTGGTGTTTTAATCCCCTCCTTCCATTATTCCCAGGTATTTGTATCCTTTGTCTCATCTATGTGTTTGATGTTGCTCCCATCTGGTAGCTTATCCCTTCAGTTCTCGTTACTTTGCCTTTTTGTATGTTGACTAAGGCGCATTTTTTCTATTCCAAACTCCATCCTGATGTCCCCAGATACAATCCTTACAGTCTGGATTAGGGTATCTATTTCCTTGATGCTCTTACCATACAGCTTGATGTCGTCCATGAACATCAGATGGTTGATTCTGTTTTGCCCTCTTTCTTGAGTTGGTACCCGGCATCCATCTTCTGTAGTACTTTTGTCATGGGAATCATGGCTACTACGAAGAGTAGTGGGGACAGTGAGTCGCCCTGGAAGATCCCTCTCCTGATATTACCACCTCTGCTAGTCTTATTCCAGAGCTTGTAAGTATTGTATTCCAGTTGCGCATTGTATTTTTGAGGAAGCTGATGGTGTTTTCTCTGCCCCATATATTTTCAGGCATTCTATACGCCATGTGTGTGGTATCATGTCGAAGGCTTTCTTATAGTCTATCCATGCCATGCTTAGGTTGGTTTTCCTTCTCCTACTGTTCTTCATTACCATTTTGTCTATCAGGAGCTGGTCTTTTGTGCCCCTACACTTCCTTCTGCAGCCTTTTTCTGGTGGTGGGGGATGGTGTTTGTCTCCTCTAGGTAGTTGTATAGCCTTTCACTGATGATACCTGTTAGTAACTTCCACATTATTGGTTTAGGCAGGTGATAGGCCTGTAGTTACTGGCTTTATTTCCCCTTACTCTGTCTTTCTGGACTAAGGATGTTCTTCCTGTGGTCATCCCATTTGGGTGCTTGGTGATTTGAGATACAATGCTGGAGTTGTTCTGCTATTATTATTATTATATTATTATTATTATTTTATTATTATTATTATTATTCAGAAGAGAACCTTCTTCATATGGAACAAGCCCACCAAAGGAACCATTAACTCGAAATTCAACCTTCCATAGAATAATACGGTGATCATTAGGAAGAAGTAGATGAGGTAAAGGGAAATACATACAGAAAGAAGAAACCCCACTTATTAAAAAATAAAAAATAAATATTAACAAATCAACAAACAGACAAAAATGTATTAAAATGCAGGAGAATAATATTAGGGTAGTAATGTGTTCTATAAGTCATCAGTAGTCAACTCATTTAGCAATTTCATCGGCTTTTGTTTTTCTTTGTTAGTTAATTTGACGATAAAAAGAATCATTATTCTTTCTAGAAAGGGTAGCTCTCTGTTTCCACTGAGCGGTCTTATCAAAAGATTCTTTGAGAAATTCGCTTGCTGTATTTTTAAAAACGTAGACGGAGGTGCATCGATAATATCAGGAGACTATTGTGTTTGTTTATAAATGTGTGGTTTTCTTTCTGAGTTTTTGGGGTAAAAACTGCGTAAGAGCAGTGTGATTCAGCAGTGACTAATAATGTCAAGATCTATGGAAACATTCCTTGATTATCAGGTTTATATACAGATTTTTTGCATAAAAATCTAGTCAGAGATAAAAGCATGTATATTCGCTTAGGATATCTAGAGAGAGAGAGAGAGAGAGAGAGAGAGAGAGAGAGAGAGAGAGAGAGAGAGATGCATGAAAACGGTACATTTGATGGCTTTCTCGTTAAAGCATTACGCAAGAAAAACTCCAATTTATTGCAAATTACAGCAAACTGGAGCTTGAATGATACTGAAGGTATTTTGCAATAAAATCTTCATGTAATAGTTAATTAGCCCTTTCAGAATTACTCTTAATGTCCAGGGAAACAAATTCTATCTATTTTATGTCCACGAAAACAAACAAACACATGAAAATGGCCTCATATGATAAAT
This sequence comes from Macrobrachium nipponense, assembly GCF_015104395.2. Classification (NCBI taxonomy): domain Eukaryota; kingdom Metazoa; phylum Arthropoda; class Malacostraca; order Decapoda; family Palaemonidae; genus Macrobrachium; species Macrobrachium nipponense. The sequence goes on from NC_061108.1 coordinate 138,849,572, forward strand.
TATTTTTAGGATTTGAAATCGTTTAACGTATGCTTTATATTACTGCGAGTTGATGAAATATTTATAGCGACATTAAGCTAGAGTTAGTTGCATTTGAAAGCTGTATAAATACTTTATCACACAAAAAGTTAATGAAGGTATTAAGAGATGCCCTCACTATCCAAATCCATTCGTTTTGGGGAGGATACACATTTATATCTCTGGTTATATTACAAGTCGATCCCCTTCGTAGATAATTACGAGTGAATGCAGTTTAATTATGAGTGAATATTCATAAGTGAATACAATACTTATGAGTACATGCTCATGAATGAAAATAATATTTATGAGTGAATACAATACCTATGAAGTGATTGCAATACTTATGAGTGATTGCAATACTTATGAGTGAATACAGTAATTTTGAGTGAAAGCTTGCGTTTTTTTGGTGAAAAACAAACTTTATTTGAGTGAAAACAATACTTATGAGTGAACATAGTACTTTTGAGAGATAACTTTTGAGTGAAAATAATACTTATGAATAAAAACTAATGAGTGTAAACAATATTTATGAATGAATACAGTACTTATGAGTGAATATTTATAAGTGAACACAATACTTATGAGTAAATACTTATGAGTGAGTACAACACTTTTAAGTAAAAACTTTTAGTGAAAACAATACTTACCTTGTTACCCAATGATGTATTATTGAATAGTGTATGAAGCGAAATTCATTACTCATGAAAGCGAATAATAATGAATACGGGATAATTTTGTCCTCGATGTCAAGGTTGGTTAATTTAACTTGATTGGAACCTTATTGGTTGAAGTTTTCGTATTGAAATGAAATTGATCCTGGGATGAACAGGAGAGAGTTGAGTTGGATATAAAAACATGGATATTTTATCATCATTCTACGCTGTTTTTTAGAGTCTGCATGTCTGGCTGCGCAGAAAATGTAAGGGGGGGGGGGGCAAATAAAAGCAGCAATTAAAAGTATAAATGTAGGGGGAAAAGAAAAGCACCAATTAAAAGCAGAAAATGTAGGGGGAAAAATAAAAGCAGAAAATGTAGGGGGGGATAAAAGCAGCAATTAAAAGCAGAAAAGGTAGGGGAGAAAAACAAAAGCAGCAATTAAAAGCAGAAAATGTAGGGGGGTTGAAGGAGGAAAAATAAATGCAGAAAAGTATGTGGGTGGAAAGAAAAGCAGCATTTAAAAGCAGAAAATCTGGGAGGCTGCAGGGAGGGAAATAAAAGCAGAAAAATGTAGGGGTGGAAATAACAGAAGCATTTAAAATCAGAAAATGTGGGGAGTTGTAGTGGGTAAAATAAAAGCAGAGAATGTAGGGGTTGTAGAGGGAACAGAAAATGCAGGGGTTGTAGTGGGGGGGGGGGGGGGGGGGGGGGGGGGGGGGGCGGGGGGGGGGGGGGGGGGGGATAAAAGCAGAAAAACGTAGGGGGTTGAAATAAAAGCAGCAGCATCAACCTACTGGAAAAGGGATGAAGTGACAACACTGGAAAGAGAGTTTAGCAGTGATGGATGAGAAAGCCGGAGACACACAATGTTTATGCATGAGAGGGACGGAACGACGAAACACCCCTGACCAAAAAATGAAAAACACAAAAAAAGGATAAAAATTGTAAATGTGAAAACCCTTGCAATGATATATGACTTACCTGGTAGACTTGGAAGTCTCTTTTCGGGTAAAAGTGTGAGGATTTATGTCGGAGATATAAACCGAAGGACGGAGTTCGGACGCTAAATTCTGATCAGGATCTGGTGGAAACGAGGTGCATGTGGATGACATAGTTTACCAGAGAGAGAGAGAGAGAGAGAGAGAGAGAGAGAGAGAGAGAGAGTCCTTGCTGTAGGACAGGAAGCGTGGGGAAGACCCATTTGTTCTCTGATTCTTTTACATTCTTTTTCATTGTCATTTTTCATGATTTCGTCTTATTTCTAGATCGATTTCAGTCATAAGCGACCATCAAATTAATTCTTTTGCGCTCATGTGAGTGTTCACACAGATTCGTCACGTTTCGTAATGAGGTCACATGAAACTGAAAGGTTTATTTATTTGTTAATGAATTAAATTATTTATTATTTTATTTAATTTCCCATACAGTTGGGGTATGTTGTGGGGGAGGGAGGGGTTGGCAGAGGGGACGGAGGCATGATTGAAAACGGAACATCTTTTCGTTGGACTAAAATCAAAATGGAGAAATGGCGACATGTTGCTATCATCCCAAAATATCCTTTAAATTTTTAGCAACTCATCAAAATACAAAAAGATTTTTTTACTAAATTAAATACATTCACTTTTCTCAAACAAAGCTTGGGTTCAATTCCGCACGCCAATATCCCTTCCTATCTAAAGTTTCCGAAATATTGTCAATCGATACTCCAGTCGTCATTACTAATTAAATGTTGCATCAAGGTAGCTTGCTTTTAGATAATAGTTTTATTCGTTTTTAACTTTACATCGACTTCTGTTGCACTGATAGTTTTCCAGTGCATTGATAAATTCGTTTGCATATGACATAATCACATATATAAATAGATATTTCTAAAACACCAGGTGACTTTTTAGAGCTCGATTCCTTCCTAGATATGGAAACAGGAATCACGAATTTCCCATTGAATTTAGAACGTTAGTCGAAATATGATGTTTTTTAGTATTCGTTCAGTACCAATGTAGGCATCACTGAAGGGTCTTTGCAGCGTCCTTTAGGCCCCTAGCTGCAACCTCTTTCATTCTTTTTGCTATACCTCCGTTCATATTCTCTTTCATCCATCTTACTGTCCACCCTCTTAACAATTGTTTCTCTAACAAGTGTTTCAACATTATTATTTTTAGCGCTGAATGACCTCGTTGTTATTTTTGATTTTTTTTAGATTAAGCTGACCTTATGACAGCACGGGCTCTTGCTCGTAGAGCAGCCCGTGAAAAAAAAATGACCTCATCTTAGGTCCCAGCACTTGGTGGCCTTTGACCTACATTTCGTGTCCTAATTCCATTTGTTCGGTATAATTTAGTCGTCTTCTCTATTACACACGAATCTTATTATCTGTTCCCGTCGATAATTTGTCTTTATAGTTATTGGTAATTATTTAATTTCACGAGCTGATAATCGGTAATGTTCACTTACGAAAAATATTCTTAAATTTTCAGTAAAGTAGATACCGTCTTCAAGCCGTTGCTCATCGTCTCATAATTTAGTAAATCTTAATTTGAAGTTCATGTTCCCGTTGTGAAATAATTCAGCCTTCCTGAATTAGTGAACTGAAATAGACTTTAAACTTTTCTCTGTATTGATTAATTCCTAGAGGTAAGGAATCTCTGTCCTTGATAATTCTCACGGCATTTGGTCTGGCATTTCATGATGTTTCAAGTCTACGGTATCCCTACGGCTATAGGCAAGTGGGTCACTGGGTTAGTAAAGCCTTCTGATTATAAATATGTAAATGAATAAATAAATTTACAATTTGGATATTTAACCATAAAAATAGCCATCAGATAAATGTCGTAACAGGATCTGCAGGACAATATACCACAATATGCAATTCCAGGGACGGACGAAGAGAGAGAGAGAGAGAGAGAGAGAGAGAGAGAGAGAGAGAGAGAGAATGACTTTTACAACATGATAAGAGAATTGGAGGCGTATAAAGATCTCATAGGATCTACATACATGCCAATATGGGATCCCGGGGAAGGACGAAGAAATAGGAGAAAGGAATAAAGAGAGAAAGAAAATTAATAAAAAGAGGAAGTAAAATAACGGAGAAGGGAGAGAGAGAGAGAGAGAGAGAGAGAGAGAGAGAGAGAGAGAGAGAGAGAGAGAGAGAGGAGTCCAAATGACAAAATGGTGGGACGATCCCGTATCGTAATTCTCAAGCAACTCGGAAAATGTTTTGTACGATGAGAAACTCACGAGGCAACATAACAAAAGATTTATGAGAGAGCCTCTCTCTCTCTCTCTCTCTCTCTCTCTCTCTCTCTTTTGTTCTCGCGTCGATTTTTATTCCAACTTCTGCTACTGTCTTTGTTTAGGAACCCACACGTTAAAGCTTTCTCTCTCTCTCTCTCTCTCTCTCCCTGAATGTCCCCTTGATCTATTCTTTAATCTAATATTTACACGTTTCTCTGTCTGTCTGTCTGTCTGTCTGTCTCTCTCTCTCTCTCTCTCTCTCTCTCTCTCTCTCTCTCTACTCTCTCTCTCTCTGAATATCCCTTTGATCTATTTTTTAATCTAATATTTACACGTTTTTCTCTCTCTCTCTCTATCCCTGAATATCCCCTTGATCTATTCTTAAATCTAACTTTACATGTCTCTCTCTCTCTCTCTCTCTCGCTCTCTCTCTCTCTCTCTCTCTCTCTCTCTCTACCTTAATATCCACTTATTTTATTCTTTGATATAATATTTCACGTCTCTCTCTCTCGCTCTCTCAGTGCCATTTTGCTTGGTGAGACGTTCCCGAGCACAGTCTGATTAATCAACAGATATCACGCGTTTAACATATGTCTGGAAATTGAAAAATATCTAGAAATGTTCGTGAACTGTCGGTGATAAGATTAGTGTGAAAATAGTAGGATAAAGCGTCTACTAAGTTAGTTTTTCAAGTGAAATACTGTAAATCAGATCAAGATGGCAGTAAATTCCAACTGTGGTAAGAAATGGCGAAATTTAGCGTGTTTAGCAGATTCGCATTACGATGAGGTAGCAAGAAGGGAGCTGGCATTTCTCATCTATGAGATCAACAACAGTCTTAACCAAAAGGATACAAAAGCATTCATAAACATATTAGAAGAATATGATCCCTCAAAACTGGAACAAATCAACAGAAAACATCTTGAAAATAATTGAAGAAGTTCCAAATAAAATCCAAGTGGTCAAGAGACTCATAAAGAAAATTTACATCAATCAACATATTCTGACAAAGAAAATGAATAAGGTGAACATTGTGAATATTCTAATTGATGCAATAGGAAAAAGAATGCCAAAAGCATGCAAACTGTGTATGGTGTGGTATAGCATAGTTAAACCACAAAACCTGATCAGAAAATGTTCTGCATGCAACATTCCAATGCATCCTTAATGTGCTGAAGTAATTCAAGATATGAGTAAGGATACCAGAATATTTTGCTCAACATGTCTATCATAGATAGACAATGTTATTAAATTAAGACTTAATGTACAAATAGTTGAGGATGAAGAAGAAGAGGAAGAGGAAGAAGAGGAAGAGGAAAATGGAAGAGAAGTAAAAAAAACTGAAATGACAGAAAAAAATAAGGAAAACAAAGAACAAGATAAAAGTATGGATGCAGAGATACTCATTGATACTACATATGAGGCAATCAAGCAGCATAAGTACGAAGAAATAAATTACGACATGACACAAAAGAAAATCCCGAAGAGGCTCTACCCAGATCTACACAATGACGGGAAAGAGGAAAAAATAGACCAAAAAGACAAAGTCTGCACCCTTTTGAAAAGAGGGAATTGCAGATTCGGAGAAAGATGTTACTACAAACATCCCAAGGTATGTCACAACTATGAAATCTATGGTAAATGTGCATACCTAGATGGCTATGAGGATGATTGCAGAGATCTACATCCAAAAATATGCAAAAACCTAAAAGAAGGATAAGGATGTAAGTTTGACAAAAAATGTAAATATATGCACCCTGTAGCCATGAATCAAAATCAATTAAATAATCAATCAAATAATAAAATCCAAAATAAGAAAGAAACAAATAAAGAGAGGAACAAAGAATAAGAGGTGACGGAAAAAAGCACGTCATCACTGCGATATAGAGTGTCAGCAAAGAATTTCCAAGCATCAGCTCCAAGATACAGCCCAAGATACAGCTCAAGAGATAAATACTGTATTTACGATGCAAGAGGATATTGCAGATACGGAGAAAATTGCAGATTCAGACACAAAATGAATAATTATCGATGAAGGGAAGATCACAGAAACAATTATGGAAAAGTTGGATTTTTTAATGTCAGAATTTCTGGAAATGAAGAAAAGAACAACAACATACCAGAACAGGGGAAAGAGACGTGGAAAAATCCTTATTATTACCCATATTAGATGAAGGAGAAAACACGCAAACCATCATAGTGATGAATGCGCAGGGTTTAGTACGAGTAACTCAAAAAGAAAAATAGAGTACTTAGAAGAAGTAACCCAAATTGAAAAGAAAATAGATATAATGAATATAATTGAAACCTGGTATTCCCAAAAGACTGGGAATGACGATCAAATATAAGGGTTCCAAACTTATAGATCAGATAGAAAAAATAGGAATCAAGGGGAACCTCGAGATATGGGAAAGACAAAAAACAAGGAAAAATATATGAGAAATATAGTAACTCACAATGTGAACTAATAGCGGTAGAATTTGAATCTGAAAAATTAATGAACATAGTAATATATAGACCCCTAATACTAAAGAGTTTGACACAATAATAGAAAAATTGGATGATATATGTAGAAATCACAAGGACTGGACTATTCTCCTATCCGGAGACTAACGTTCCTTTTGTAGACTGGAAAGAATGAATAGGAGATTGTGGTTGTATTTATACATATGAAAAAGAGAGTAATAGTAGTGGAGAAGATAAGAGGCAATTCGAAAAGCTATTAGATATGCTACTAGAATACAACATTCAACAAATCAAATCACCTCCAACAAGAAAGGAAAATACTTTAGACCTAGTATTTGTGAACGAGGTGAATTATGTTAAAGAAATAATAGTTTTATAATGTGAGTATTTCAGACCATAATGTCATAGCATTAACAATCCATTCCATCCAAAGCAAGTGAAAACAGAGATAAGCAAGAAATGAAAAAGTGGGAAGGATATGGAAAATACAACTTCTACAGTAGAAATATAAAATGGTCAGAAATAAATGAAGAATTAAACAAAGATTGGGATAACATTTTCGTAAGTGATGATATAAAGCTAAATACGGAGATATATAAAATATTAGAGAAAATAGTGGATAAATATATTTTAGGGCTGTTGCCTTGTATAATAAGGCGCCCTATGAGGTAATGTTAGACTTGCGATAATCTTACGCTAAGTCGGTTGGTATTGCACTTCCATATTCCAATGGAGTGTCTTGGGGTTTGTAGATCACTTACGAAGTCGGTATATATTTCTTCTTTGGTTATGACGACGAATGTGTTAACTCATGATGATTCGGTGATGAGGTGAGGATCTAGTAGAAACCACGAAGTACAAAAATACTTATATTTTCTGAGTTTACATGGTGAAGATCAAGTAGGATTGTACAGGTCTTCTAATGACGATAGCTTGATCGCTTCTGCCAATGATGATGGCTAATTCTATTCTCTCTACATGATAAAGCTTAGGTAAAGAGGTACAGGTCTTCTAATGACGATAGCTATACCTATTCTGTTCTACTACCATCTCGGTTACAAGTCATAATGGAGCAGACAGTAGCTCGAACATATGAACATACATACAATGAGATACACTACAGATCATGTAGGCCGTTTGAATTATAGGTCGCGGTAGTTGTCTCAAGCAGGGAGCTTGGACTAATGTTCAAAACAAAAACAAAATGAATGACCACAGATGACGGCATGTCAACTTAGCCTACATACTTTATTGTATACGTTATCTTTAGCGTCTCTAGTCTGATCACATTCCTGCAAGCAATCTGGCTGACCTCTTTAGTTTTAGTCTTTTATATATATGGACTAACATTCCATATTTTTATTATGTAATCATTACATAAAAGCTCGGTCAGCTACCAAAACCAACTACTGAATATTACTCAATCTTGACTTGCATTTGACTTATAGGAGTGTGATACAGACACTATGTGAATATATATAGATAAATAGAATGTACTTATAAGTAAACAAAATTCATGGTGTACACAAATACAGATTCAAGTAATAAAATATTAGACATAATATGCATATAATATTCGTAAATAATAGTGATCACGTGATATATACTGATACAGTTTTTCACTTCATCTCATTAAGATACATATGCTACAGAAAATACTAATGTACTCTGATAATCGCATAGAATGAAGATTAACATGATAAAAATCATATTTTAACTGATAAAAATTTCATATATGAATTGATAAAATTATTAATGTTTATGCTGATTGATTCGTTGATTTTTATGCTAACTGTTATATATCTGATTCATTAATCCATATACTAACTCATATATAACTGCAGTTATTGGTAAGATAAAAGGTAACAGATTGATTATAAGCTACCTGAGTGTTTTATACATATGTATATGGATTCATATAATTATGATATATGTGCACTTTAAATAGATTCCCATTGCGTACACGCAAAGATATATTTAGATTCTGTTATTTATGATCATTTATATAATAGATTCCTATTGCGTACACGCAAAGATATATTTCGACTCTGTTATTTATGATCATTTTTTTATAGGATACATGATACTTTATATATATATAGGATACATGACTGAGGTTATACTACTACACATTTAACTAGCGTTCGAACAACTTTTCGTCCATTACACAGTTCCAGAAAACCACCTATAGCCAAATGACATGGCCAATTATATATGGTTAAAACAAGGGGAAAATTGCCTGGCGGGGTCCAACGTTCTATTTCGGCCTCATACTTATTCTCTGCATCCTAAGCCACACGATTACGTTCGCGATGAATAAAATCACCCCCAGCACGAGTCCTTCACCAGCAATGTAGAGTTGAATATCCTTCTGGTCGTAATTGTCAGAAGTATGTCCCTTTTGTAGTCGATTTCCGACAGCCGCCGGAGCATTCCGCATTAAAACGAGATTAATGACGGGATACGGGTGTCAGTTGAAGAAGTCCATGATGTTGCTTATTCCTTTCACATTGTAGGCGGTTGTTACTCGACTGCCGTCGTCCACAGCGACGAACGATTTTTTGAAGTTGCGATGTGAAACTCTCATACTGCAGGATACTGTAACCAGGTTCCATTAATCAGCCTGCAAGTGAAATTATACTTGTCACAAGGGCAAAGTAAATTCAGACGACATCCAAATACAAGGGGGGAGAAAACCATTTAGACCAGACTTAACCCACATGAATTCGCTGATATTTTATGGAATTCAAAAGAGAGCTGTACAAACTTTTTTATCCATGGCATTAACAATGAGTGAACCTATCCAGGTCTATGATGACTTGTAAAAATATCCATAATTATAAAAAATAAACAGATATCAATACGAATCCCAAAGAAAATTCGATATTACTGGTAGTAAGTTACTAGACAAAGAAGTGGAAAACGGAGCTATTTGTAAGATTGCCAGGCAACATAAGAGTCAAAGAGAATATTAATCATGATTCTGTATTTCTCTATGGTAACTGAAATTAAGTTGTGATAAATCTTGATCCTATGTGCCCCTAACAAAAGTTTCATATTCAATTTTCTCGCGCGCATCCTCTGAGGTTAATTTTCAAAACTTTATTTATAGGCAGGCAATGCAACGAAAGAACCCACTATGTAACTAATTTCTATATAAACTTTGGGTTTTTCAAGAAATGTGACATTTTCCCATGAATGGGATTTACTTGAATCGTGATAGACTAATGTTTGCAAGTAAATTTTTCATATACATGTCTTGATACTTCTAAATGTCCGTTTACCAATGTCATAAGCTAAATTATTGACTCTAATTGTCTATGAGGTTCAGAAAAAATTAATTCATTTTGTTGTTATAGAAATTCTATTTGCTTATTTTGTTTATTAATTTTAAAATGATTGCAATCCTTAACTAATTGCATTGCACACACGGATAAGAATAGGTCATGTCATCGTGACCCATGAACCACATGTGAAGTTCATGAGCTAAGCATTCCTTTCTCCAGTCAACCTGCTTTGCAAGCACGAGACGACACACACAGATGAAGCCTAAGCAAACAGATTATTGAGGTTAAAAGGAACGCGTCAGACCTTCTAGAACTGATGACGTCGTCACCAGCTTAAGAGTTACGTTACTTGCTGTAAGAGATACGACTTTAGTATTTTCAAATTAAATTTTTTTTGTTTTAATTCTCCACCACATGAGAAGAATGTCTGAAAAAAAACAGTACCAAATTGAACAATATATTATTTCATGTTGGAAATCTGCATGATTGTAAATAAATGTAATACTGTTAAATTAGATGTTCCTTATTCAAACTAATGAAAAAAGGTTTCCTTACAAATTCTATATATATTATTTGCCCTGTATAAGATTCATATAGGATTATTCCATAGAGATACATTTCCACTTCTAGACTTCCTGACTTCAAAATCTCTTTTATTATATTTTATTTATTTATTTATTTATTTTTTGACTACGAATATAAATCACCGGGACAGACAATACGTCAGTAGGTTTTGATATGTGTTTGAACTTTTAACTTATTTGTCATTACTAAAGCGTTAAGTTAGAGTTCAAATCTTTACGCATATATATTTGGATATTTAATTAACCTATAGTTACGTTTTGCTTATTGATTTTATCGTGATTCCTTTTTTTATTATAATTTGTAACCCTTCCGACTTCTTACGGAGTGTATTATATTGCCTCCTTTTCCTACGGCAACGCAAGCTTCGTCTCTCATTAGAATCATTCAAGAAAACATCGTTAGTGAGCGTTTCCGGCACTTCAAGAAACAAACCGAACGCGTCTGCAGCATCGGATCTTCAAGGGCTCGAATCATCGAAACAAACGCGCAACGGGGGAAAATTCAAGCCAAAAAAACCAGGTCATCCGCTAAATAGAGAAGGAGAGGAACCAAGGCCGTGTGTCGTTATCGGAACACCGTGACTTTTCCCACAAAATCAAGCTAAGTACAATTTTTTATTCATTTGGAGTAACTTTGAGTGTTTCCTTTGCGGGTCGAATTTCGTTATTCCTGTGGCTGAAGTTACGAGACATTCTTAATCTTACTTTTTTACAGAAATTATCTACATCATTGAGATTTCGCTACTGCGAATTTTTATCTTTGAGTGTCTGTTTCCAGAAGTTCTACTGAAATATCATAATCATATACTATGTTAATTTTATCATTTTGGGTGATTATTAATCCCTTACGTAACAAATCATATTAAACAGTGAATATGCGTTTACGCAGTGGACGTCTGTATTTATACAGATGCATGGATAGGGTCGTTAAGCACCGTAGTGATTAGAAAACCACACAAAAACAAGTGGAACACCCGTACAAAATCTAGATAAATTAGAGGTAACACTATTTCGGGTCATGACAATAAATGCTCCTTTGCAAGTCCCGATCGCAGTTTTAGCCTTGAGTTTTTTTAGTTATATGCATAAAATATCGAACCTCAATGACTCAACTTAACTTTAAGAATATGGCTGGATTGCAAGGAATAACTTGTCTAAAAAACTTTCATTAGGCTAAATGCGCTGACCAGGATCCCTCACTATTTCCAATTTTAGCAAGGAATGAAGTAAACAACAACAAGTACAAACGTTAATATTACATAACCAACAACAGAATGCTAAAAACACACAATGCGTTGCCGAGGTAAACAGTAGCCCTAAATATCAGAATCAAACAAAGCAAACTCGGGTACTGTGTCATCTAGTCAAGCGGTCAAGGTCAGTCAGATCTGCCGAGTGTAGCAAGCAAAGCACATACCACATAAGCGACTCTAGCAGAGTGGGGAAAAGCGATGTTGGATCATACATGCCAATATCTTTTTGAATTAAAAAGGATTTTTCCTACGAATCACACGACCGTATCAAGTAATCAGAGCAGGTTATCGTTTTTTTTTTTTAATACAAAAGTTATTATAAGTAGTGGTGGATTAAGCCCGACTGTACGCGCCGTAAAAACTAGAATATCTTGTTTTATTCCTTTAGTACACGTAATATCCTGTATTTACGGACTCACCACCTGTTGTTCGAACTTCCCTAATGAGAAGTCCGGATAAGCGAAGCGCTTACAGATACCTCTATAGTTATAAAAAACATTGTCATCGTATCTAGTGTAATTGTAAGATCCATCTAGGGGTGGGATACAAAATATTATCTTACATCCTGCAAAATAAGGCGTGTTTATCAAAGGAAAATCCTATAAACCTTCAAACATATTAAAATCCGTTTGAACAAAAAGAGACAGTTAATCAAATAATAACTTATATAGAAGAACTATACATTTGTCTCATAAATCGTAACATTGTTCAACGACCCAACAGAATTCTCCCACAACCGCAGTCGCAGTTTGCACGCAAAATCTCGAGAAGCATGCACCCTCGAATGTCTTAGTGCGTGTAAAAAGACTTTGCTGGGAAATGAAATTTTAATCCTTCCCGACACTCTGGAATATAACAATTTCCGCGAACAAAGCCCTATACACGGTTGACTCACAGCAACAAGTTAATCTAGTAATCCACAAAACCTATACATATAAATATCACATATTTTTTTTTATTGTTGCTAATTTTTAATCCCGCCCAACCAGTCGTAGATGAATCTCTCATACTCTATCTAAAGTAATATCCGTAAAGTCATTCAAGCAGAGGTGATTCAGCAAAAAAAATTTTTTTTCTTTTATCTGAATACCAGGAAGAAAAGTAAACATCAGTCATGCATACCAAGAGACAGATGGATCTTGTTCCAGAAAATCAGAAAGTGGAAAAAAGGTCTTGCAAAAGAAAAAAATGCATGGAAAGTGATCAAACTAAAAAGTAAGATAGAAAATGCAGAACAAAAGATTATACAATCAAAAGAAAATGAAAAGTGGGACTTGGAAGAAAAACCTTAGTAAATATCAAGCAAAACCCCAAACTATTGTACTCGTATGCAAAAAAAGATGAATAAAAGAAGAATAGAAATAGGCCCCCTCTAAGAATTGAAGGGAGATTAACGAATGAAAAAAACAAAAAAAAGGAAATATGCAACATATTGGCAGAAACAGAACGATATAAGACGAGAATTCACCCCTAGAATTGATAATGAAGATAATGATATAGAAGTAAGGGATGAAAATAGTGAATATTTAGCAGATATAGATATTAATGAAGCTGATATTGTACAGGCTATTAATGAAATTAAAAATGGAACTGCAGCAGGGCCTGATGGTGTCCCTGCTATTTTGTCAGAGAAAGTAGTTCATTCTGTTGCAAATCCAATTGCAATATTATTAAGACAAAGTGTAGATACAAGCAAGATTTATGATGAGCACAAATTAGCATATATTAACCTACTTTCAAAAGTGGATCAAAGACTAGAGGCAAGTAATTATAGGCCTGTGAGGTCTAAACATCACATATTATGAAAGTGTATGAAAGGGTAATGAGAAAATATTATGAAACATTTAATAAAAAATAATTTGTTTAATATAAGACAACATGGTTTTGTACCCAGAAAAAGTACACAAACCCAACTGTTAGTCCACCGTGAGAACATATACAAACATATGAAAAGCGGAAATGAACCAGATGTGGTTTATCTAGACTTTGCAAAAGCTTTTGACAAAGTAGATCATAATATATTAATGAAGAAAATTAGAAAACATAATATAGTGGGTAAAGCAGGAAGATGGCTAAAAGAGTTTTTACACAACAGAAAACAGATAGCTATTGCAAACGATGAGAAATCGGATGAAGTTAAGGTAATATCCGGTGTGCCACAAGGTACGGTGTTAGCTGCATTACTGTTTGTTATTATGATTGCAGGCATAGACAGTAATGTTAAGGACTCGGTAGTGAGTAGTTTCGCCGATGACACAAGAATAAGTAGAGAAATTACTTGAGATGAAGATAGGAACGAGCTACAAAGAGACCTTAACAAAGTATATGATTGGGCAGAGGTAAATAGGATGGTATTTAATTCTCATAAATTTGAATCAATAAATTATGGAGACAGAGAAAGAAAGCTATATGCATATAGGGGACCTAATAATGAGACAATCACAATGAATAGGAACTTGTTATGCAATGATCAAATAGCAATTCTATTGGCAAAATGTAAAAGCAAAAATGGAATGTTGTTACGGCACGTTCAAAACAAGAAGAAAAAGCTGAACACATTGATTATGCTTTATAAAACATATGTTCGTAGTCCACTTGAATATTGCAATATGATATGGTACACACACTATCAAAAGGATATTGCACATATAGAGAGTGTACAAAGGTCCTTTACAGCTAGAATAGAAGTTAAGGATCTTGACTACTGGGAAAGACTACAAGTCTTAACGTTATATAGTCTAGAAGGGAGAAGAGAACGCTACATGATAATTCAGGCATGGAAACAGATAGAAGGAATAGCCGAAAACATCATGGAGCTAAAAATATCAGAAAGAGCAAGCAGAGGTAGATTAATAGTGCCCAAAACTATACCAGGAAAAATAATGAAAGCACACAGGACATTATAATCCACTACGCACCAGCATCGATAATGCAGTGTCTATTCAATGCGTTGCCAACTCATATGAGGAATATATCAGGAGTGAGCGTAGATGTGTTTAAGAATAAGCTCTACAAATATCTAAGCTGCATCCCAGACCATCCAAGATTGGAAGATGCAAAATATACCGGAAGATGTACTAGCAACTCCCTGGTAGACATTAGAGGTGCCTCACACTGAGGGACCTGGGGCAACCCGAACAAGATGTAAGGTCTGTAAGGTAAGGTAAGGTAAGGTCTCTCTCTCTTTCTCTCTCTACCCCTGAAATATCCCCTTGATCAATTCATTAATAATCTAATATTTACACGTCTCTCTCTCTCTACCTTAAATATCCCCTTAATCTATTCTTTGATATAATATTTACACCTCTCTCTCTCTCTCTCTCTCTCTACTACCCGAATTTCCCTCGACTCGGAGTATTTTATTCCCTGTTCCGACTCCCCTCTTGTCTTGGTTGGGTTAAGGTTAGGTTAGTATGGTTAGTTTAGAATATGGTTAGGTTAGGTTAGGTGAAGTTAAAGTTAGATTAGGTTTGGTTAAGTTAAGGTTAGGTTATGTAAGGTTAGGTTATGTACGGTTAGGTTAGGTTATTGTATATCCAAGCACTCCCAGTCGGTAATATTTCGTGAAATAGATTAAATTCACAAGAGCAATTGGACTACATTACATAGAATATCTGCGAGCAGAGAAAGGAGCAAATGAAAAATGTATAATAAAAAAAATTCAGATCTTTTGTTCATGTCTGTAAACTAGACAAATCCACTCGTAGGTTTTTACGCTTGAAGAATCAAGTACAGAAGGTCATTGTTGAAGCCTACCACTGTTACTTAAAAATATCATAGTTTAATTAACCTAATAAAGTTACTTGAAAATATATATGTTTAAGTCTACACGTTACTTTAAAATAAATATTTTATACTTCGGTCACACATTCAAGTTCTAAAGAGTCTTGGCCGTTTCCTGGTAGATCGGCTTAATGCCAGATTCTCCTGCTCCGCTTAGGTACTCAGAGACTTATAAAAAAAAAGGGAAAAAAAAAAAAATATAAAATCATTTTTGTCTGACTTTTCCTACGGTTTCTTGTTTTGCGAAATTGTTCGCTATTTCAATTGCAGTTTCCTTAATACATTGTATTCATTGTAATTTTGGGTGGTTTAGGACCCTTTATTGCTGGTCTGTTTTGTACACTTTTTTATTTATTTATTTATTTCAGCTACTTGATTCCTTGGTAAGTATTTTACACATTGTACACACCTCAGAATACTGTGTATTTCAAAGGGCGTTTTACGATCCGTATCAGTGGTTTATAAGAATTGTATATATACCCTTCTCGTGTTTACTTCCAGTTAATTCTTCCTTGTGGTGAAAGTTTCTCTTCTCTCTCTCTCTCTCTCTCTCTCTCTCTCTCCTCTCTCTCTCTCTCTCTCTCGTTTCATGACACACTACAGCATGTTAAAGTACACCTCATTTCCTCCTTGACATTATCGCTACTGCGTCTCTCTCTCTCTCTCTCTCTCTCTCTTTGTGACACCACAGCATGTTGATTTCGCCTCATTTCCTGCTTTACGTCATCGAGACTGCTTGGCATCTGTTGCAAATCTCTCTCTCTCTCTCTCTCTCTCTCTCTCTCTCTCGTATCTCCCCGCTCTCGGTGTCTCGCAGAAAATATAACTCCTTTATTTTTCGCCCATTTGGGGACAATTTTCTCTCCCCCGCACCTGTCTCCATTCCTCCCTATAAACAGCTTCGTTTCCCCCCCACCCAAAACACACCTGTCTCCATTTCTCTCCGTTTTCCTCCATATTTACCTTCATTCCGACAATTCTTTTATCAGGCTACGTTAGAGGGGAAAGGGAAGGATAGAAGGTGAAAGGAGGAAAGATCGGCATAGCCATAAAATCACTTATATTATCTCTAAACATTTTCTCCGGGTGTTTCAAGGTTTCGACGTCACGTCGGGATTTTTACAATTTTTTCTCCCTTAAAATTCTCCCTGAATTCGGATGACCTTCTTCCCCTCAACCATTGTCCGACATTTCTCGCCCATCGTCCCAATTCAAACCCTTTCTTTATTTCTGGTCAATTTGCTCTTTTAAACTTGTAAAATAAATCAATACATAAAGGTTCGATGCTATTTTGGTTTCCATCTAGAATTGGTCTTCTATAAAACACTGAAGCTATAGTAGATTCACATCAGCCGTGCATTTGATGTCTAGGCCAGTCCCTTACGACGCTCCTGATTGGCTGTTGATAAGCCAGTCACAGGGCTGGAAACTCTTAGTCTTCCTCGAGAGTTCACGTAGGCAGGATGTATGTTCCAGCTCTCCTGAAAGACGTATCCCTCAGGAGATGGGGAGCATACATCCTGCCAATGTAAACTCGAGAGAGACTGAGAGTTTCCAGCCGTGTGATTGGCTTATCAACAGCCAATCAGCAGCGTCGTAAGGGGCTGGCCTAGACATCAAATGCACGGCTGATGTGAATCTACTATACCGAGGGAATTGGTCTCATCTTCCTTGTGATTTTTTCTCTCTGTGTGTCTATCTCTCTGTCTGTGTTTGTCTGTGTGTGTGTGTGTGGGGGGGGGGGGGGGGGAGAAGGGCAGGTAAACGTCACCCGCTGAGCCTTTCCAATTACGTAAAATAGGCCTATTCGCTGGAGAAGGCTGACGCGAATCGTTTCAGATTTCGAGTTACGGAACGCTTCGAGGACTTGTGGGTAAAGTCTTGCTTGCCTAAGCGATGGTTTCGGTATGTTACATGTATATTACATGTACTATCTGTGATTCACATTCAGTTCGGAATTTGTCAGGTTATTGTTCAAAGTGATTTGGTCTTTTCAAAGATGTACGTATGCATGTTATAAGGGTGGGGTGTGTGTGTGTATGTATGTATGTATGCATATTTATATGTATATATTATACATATATATATATATATAATAATTATTATTAATATATAATATATATATATAGATATATGTATAATATTATATATATATATATATATAACACTAAATATAACATTACAATAATATATATAATTATATATATATATATATATATATTATAATATATATATACATAGTTTTCATATATTTGCTTATATTGTACTATATGAAGCAATATGTGTATATATATAAAATACTAAAGTTTTTTTGCCTCGAAGGAAAAAATGAAAAAGCGAGATAGCCAAGTACTTTCGGTCCTGTTCGGACTCTTTACTGAAGGCAAACTGATTTTACAGAGGACAACATAGTCAAAAGAAGGCTTAATATACAAACTGACACTACCAGATTAGCCATAAGGGCGATTTCACTCTACAGAAAGGAGGAACCGCTGAGGGTAGCCACACTTGAAGGATACACGCAGTAAACAAGTTATTCTTCCAGAAAACAGTACATTTTGAAAAAACACGGAAGCAATATACAATTTAATATCATGAATTTTACACAATTTTTTCCAAAAAAATATTATTAATGAAAAGACGAAAGAAAATATAAATATATATATATATATCGAGCAAGAGAAAGAGGTAGAGAGAATATCGAACCAGAGAGAGAGAGAGAGAGAGAGAGAGATAAATAATAACTATATACATGTGGGACTAATTTATTAGTTGTTCATTTATTTTAAGGTCCTTCATAAACATCTTACAAATATATGGGTCCAAATGGTACATTCCCAGACTAAGATTTAGGTTGTTTTTATTAGTGATTTGTATAATTGCCGATTCCAGTAAAAAATTTCTTGAAGCATAATCATTAGATCTAGCAATTACCGAGGTATCACCCCAATTAATAGTACAATGAGATTTTTCACTCAGATGGATAAACAGTGCATTTGAAGTCTGGGCTGTTCTAACTGAATACATATGCTGCTTAATACGTACACATAAATTTTCACTTGACTGACCAACGTAAAACGATGGGCAATCTTTACAAGGAATTTTGTAAATGATGTTGTTATTTGTTACGGGACTATTCTTAATTAGCAACATCATTTACAAAATTCCTTGTAAGGATTGCCCATCGTTTTACGTTGGTCAGTCAAGTAAAAATTTATGTGTACGTATTAAGCAGCATATGTATTCAGTTAGAACAGCCCAGACTTCAAATGCACTGTTTATCCATCTGAGTGAAAAATCTCATTGTATTAATTGGGGTGATACCTCGGTAATTGCTAGATCTAATGATTATGTTTCAAGAAATTTACTGGAATCGGCAATTATACATATCACTAATAAAAACAACCTAAATCTTAGTCTGGGAATGTACCATTTGGACCCATATATTTGTAAGATGTTTATGAAGGACCTTAAAATAAATGAACAACTAATAAATTAGTCCCACATGTATATAGTTATTATTTCTTTCTTTCTCTCTGTCTGTCTCTGTCTCTCTCTCTCGCTCTCTCTCTCTCTCTCTCTATCTCTGGTTCGATATTCTCTTTCCCTCTTTCTCTTGCTCGATATATATATTTATATTTTCTTTCATCTTTTCATTAATAATATTTTTTTGGAAAAATTTGTGTAAAATTCATGATATTAAATTGTATATGCTTCCGAGTTTTTTCAAAATGTACTGTTTTCTGGAAGAATAACTTGTTTACTGCGTGTATCCTTCAAGGTTTGGCTACCCTCAGGCGGTTCCTCCTTTCTGTAGAGAGTGAAATCGTCCTTATTGATAATCTTGTAGTGTCAGTTTGGATATTAAGCCTTCTTTTGACTATGTTGTCCTCTGTAAAATCAGTTTGCCTTCAGTAAAGGGTCCGAACAGGACCGAAAGTACTTGGCTATCTCGCTTTTTCATTTTTTCCTTCATGGCAAAAAACCTTTATTTATATGTAGCATCACGTATTATATACTTCGTGATAAAGTTATTGATATATATATATATATATATATATATATATATATATATATATATATATATATATATATATATATACATTTATGTATGTTTTACAGTTTTCCTATATTTATGTATATGCTAATATGTGACGTAAATAAATATGTATGCGTAATATTGTATTGTGTTTTCCATGTGGGTGTTGTATATATATATATATATATATATATATATATATATATATATATATATATATATATATAATATATTGTATGTGTGTGTGTGTGTGTGTGTGTATGTATGTGTGTGGGTGTGTGTGTATGGTGTTTGTTTGTATGATACAAAATACCGCTCGGAGAGAGAGAGAGAGAGAGAGAGAGAGAGTTGCTGAAACGTTTCTCAGAGCACTCGCGTAATATGAAGTCTGAGTAATACAGTCTCCACGCATCCTTTAAGGTGACAGATCTGTCAAAAGTTTCCAGACAGGAAACTCATACGTTCTAATTGCCCTTCGTCTGGGTCGAAACCTGTTTCAAGTGCTGCCTGTCTCTTCTTCATTACGAGGGACCTGACATTCTCTTCTTCTTCTTCTTATTCCGTTTATTTCATATCCTTATTCTCTCCTTCGGTCATTCTTCAATGTCATTTCATCTTCTCCTGCTGTCTGTCTACGCTATATTTTTAGCATCTCTGCAGAAACTCGTGTTCATTACTTGTAATGAATTTCAGTCCTAATACGATTGTACTTGTTTTTTTAAGAATTTGCTTTCATTTAACTTATTTATTTATTTATTTGTGTGTTGTTTATTTTTTTATACTACTTGATCTCCTTTTTTCTGTGTTTTCCATTAATTTCTGTTACTTCTTTCGAATGATCACCTATTAATCTTTGGAAGCTTGAATTTGAAGTCAGTGGCCCTTGTGGTGGGCTTGTTAATAGAATGGGGTTCATCTTCTGAATAATAATAATAATAATAAAATTAATAATAATAATAATAATAATAATAATAAGAATAATAATAATAATAATAATAATAATAGTTACTTTACACCGGCCATTCAACCTGTGACGCTTTTTCGCGTCAAAGGTTTGAGTGAGGTGTTTATCTCGGTGAAATACAGGGTGTCCATAAAGTCCCGGTACCATTATAAGTATTTATTACCTAGAATGGTACTGGGACTTTATGGACACCCTGTAGATTGAAGTGACCTCTTCTTTGTTTCACCCCAATGGAAAACTAACACACCCTCCTTCCAGCGGCTACCCCCCCTCCTTTTGTCCATACAGTCATTTGTTTTGCAAATGACGTTCTCATCCGAGCGAATCTTTGTTTTTCAAAGGGAGCACTGGGATCTTTTGTACATCTTAATCTGTTACTTATTATCTTTATATATATAATGCATGAGTTGAAAATGACGTATTAATAAATATTAATACGTAATAATTGGGTATTATTACAGAGTGTCCATAAAGTCCCAATACCATTCTGAGCACTAAATAATTGTAATGGTACTGGGACTTTATGGACACCCTGCATATTAATTAAATGATGGGAATGATTTATGAAGTTTATTAGGCTGTCAAGCCCAGCACTGGGGGCACTTTCGGGCATTCAGTGCCAAGACAGTGAAAAAGAGAGAGAGTTGGAGAAGTTGGACAGTAAGACTGAAGAAGGTAGGCGTGAACGGAGGTAAAGTAAAAGGGTTAAAAGTGGGTGAAGGTAGGAGCCAACAGGAGGCTATAAACAGTAATAATGATAATAATAATAATACCTCCTGTGCGCCACATGAGGTGTACAGGCAGCATTACCCTCCTACGAGGAATAATAGGAATTAGAAATTATTTGTATGGCTAATAATCTGTTAAATTCGTCAGCGGCCATGTTTGTTAATCTCTTATGAATAAGTGTATTTTTCCCCCTTTTTTTAATCCGCCAAGAGTCGTGAAGTTCCTTTCAAAAGGTGTAAAAGCGAGAATCACTTGATTCATTAGGTTTAATCTGCGGAGTCATTCATCGAATCTATTCATTCAGAAATAAACGGCTGTCATCAGTAATCCCATAGTTTATCATCAGTGGGCGTTGTCTGCTGCGCTGCGCCGTTTTATTATATTAGGTCGAAGTTCGCCCGTTCATCAAATTTTTTATTTCTTTATTTTTATTCATCAAACCCTTTTTCTTCATCATATTCATAATATCTCATCTTTTTTAATTATCAAACCTTTTTCTATTTCATTCGTCATATCTCCTTATTTTTTTATTCATAAATTATTTTTTCATTCATCAAATTTTTTGTATCACTTTTTTTATTCACTTTTATGTATCGCTTTTTGTATCACTTTTTTTTTTACATAACTTTTTTCTTTCATCAAATTTTTTTATCCAACCTTTTTTTTCATTCAGCAATTTTTTTTCATTCTTCATTTTGTTGTTCATTTATCAAATTTTTTTTCAATCAAACGTTTTTTATTCATCGAATTATTTTAATTCATCAACCCCCCTTTTTTTCTTTATCATATATCCTTTTTTTCATTCATCAATTTTATTTTTTCTCATCAACCCCTCCCCCTTTTTTTCAAACCCCCCCCTTTTTTTCATTCATTAATTTTTTTTCATTCATCAACCCCCCTTTTTTCATTCATCAATACCCTCTTTTTTTATTTTCATTCATCAAATTGTTGTTCATTCAACAGCCCGCTTTTTTTCATTCATCAAATCTCTCTCTCTCTCTCTGTTTTTTTTTTTTTTTTTTTTTTTTTTTTTTTTTTTTTTTTTTTTTTTTTTTTTTTTGTCTTCCATTGATTTCCTTATAAAAGTGATCAGTTGATACGTAAAGGGGGTTTCGTGTAATCCGTATTGAGCCATTAATCCGCCCAGCTTTAGGTGGGGGGGGGGGGGGGGGGGACCCGATGGATAAATGGGCGTAATTTGTCAGGCAAAATTTGATTGTTTTGTCGTTTGCTATTATGCATAGTTTTATGGGCGGCCACAATCACGCCCATGCCCTCGTCGGCGGATATAAATTTATTTGAGTGGTTGGCATAAACGTGAATACATGATTGTATGCATAAATTTAGTTAACATGGCTTGTATATACATGATTGCATTCATGAATTTATTTCATGTGGTTGGTATACATATGAATACATAATTTATGAATTTATTTGAGTGGTTGGCATAAACATGAATACGTGATTGTATGCATAAATTTAGTTGATAAGGCTAGTATATACATGATTACATTCTTGAATTTATTTCACGTGGTTGGTATACATATGAATACATAATAGAATTTATGAATTTATTTTATGCGGTTGGTATGCACATGCATTCAGGATTGCATTCATGAATGTATTTATTTCATGTGGTTGGTACACACATGAATGCATAATTGATTTCATGTATTCATTCATAACATGTGATAGGTATTCATCTGAATACATGATTGCATTCATGAAATTGCATTTATTTATTTCATGTGGTCGGAATACACAAGAATACATGATTTTATTCACTATGTATTTGTTTCATGTGGTTGGTATACACACGTATAAATAATTGCATTCATAGACTTATTTGTATCATGTGGTTGGTATGCACATGAATGCGTGATTTTATTCATGAATGCATTTAATTCATTTGGTTGGTATAGAAATGAATACATGATTGCATTCATGATGTAGCACCTGGTTAACTTGCCATGGGTAATATTTGATTACTCTGGTGACAAGGAAATGTGGAATTCAACGTAAATTTATTGACATTTATAATATTATCTAATTCAAAGTTCAAGGTTGGATTTTTGGGTTCACGTAAACTTGTTATGTATCAGACGAGTACAATCGTGCAATTGAATGATTACGGTGAAAAAAGATATGATTTTGGTGACAATAAATGCATTGAAATTTTACTTCTGCAAAATTTACAGATGTTGCAGAACATGAAAAATAGACATTTATTTTCTGTAAAATTCACAAACGTTGTAGGAACATGTAAAATAAAAAGACATTATTTGTGTAAAATTTTACAAATGTTGAAACAGAACATGTAATACAGAAATTTTTATTTCTGTACAATTTACAAATGTCGCAGAACATGTAAAATAGACATTTATTCCTGTAAAATTCACAAATGTTGCAGAACATGTCAAATATACATTTATTTCTGTAAAATTTACAAATGTTGCAGAACATGTAAAACAGAAATTTATTTGTTAAATTCTGACGTTCTGCGGTTTCAAATTCAGTGTACCCTAGGACAGGAAAGAAGCTAAAAGTATTTTGTCCAGTCCACGGCTATCAAATTTCTCTTGCTCAGGGTTTATGCAATATGCAAGTCTTCATCTTGCTAACCGAGCAACCTGGGCAATATGGAATCCACCCATTATAAAAATAATAAGAGCAATATGCAATTCCGTACAAGTTTTCATTGTAAGCTTTGGCACAATTTTCCAGAATGCGCTGGCGTGATTTTTTTTATCATCCTCTCAGAACAAACTTTCTCATTTGTCTCTTATTTCTCTTCTGTATTTCATTTAGAAAGGATAATTTGGCGTCGCTGCACTTTCTGTAGATGGGCATTTTACCTGTGGCTTAATTACTGCCTTTGACACTTACACCTCTTGTGGGGATCCTAACTATGTAGATGCTTTTCTTGCACATTCTTACTGGTTAATGTCAGTCTTCAGCTACTAAGATACTGAATATATATATATATATATATATATATTATATATATATATATATTATAATATATATATATATATATATATATAGAAGGACAGGGTGACAAGGAGATAGCCGGTCATCAGGTGATAGTACATTTATTGCCGACGCGTTTCGTAACGCAATAGTTACATCATCAAGGCTAAAAGAGAAACAACACAAATTAAAAACTACATGAAACATAACTTTGACTTTAAGAGTCTCAATAAATATACAAAAAACATACATAAACTGAAAGCAATTTTAAAAAAGCACCTGCTAGACTAAAAAGTTGAAGACTGAGTGATTCGGAGAGAAAGGAGAAGCAGCGAGAAAGCCGGTTCAACCCAGATACAATGTACAGAGGAAGTGTGAGTTCAACTTGGGCACTAACTGCCTTAATAAACAAACGACTCTAATATAAGCAGTTCGTTTGTAAAACGGCTTGTTTGGCCCAAGACAGAGAAATCAGTATAATTTATGGCTGGTTTTACAAATTTTTGCATGATTTCTGATATTTGAAAATTCTGGATTGGACACTCTGCAGCCAGTACGATGACTTACACCTTATGTGAATCAGCTCTGACTTTTAGCAATCGTTTAGTCGAAACCCACGTAAGTCCCCAAATCACATCTGGGGCAAGTATATTTATATACGACTGACGATTCAATATTATGAGAGTCTGTCTTTAATTTGAAAAAAAGTGATCTTGATTTGTAAGGGATAAGGGGATGTTTTTTTGGAATTAATTAAATAATTTGCAAACATATTAAAGTGTTTTTTTTTCAATTGCAGACTTGAGATCCTTCTAAATTTGTCGTCTTGGATGTATGGAATACTGGCATATAGTTTCTTTCGTGGAACAGTGCTTATGGAAGGGGGAGTCCGATAATTTCTTATTTAGAAAAATTCTTGCAATGTTTGAAGAAAAACATGTGAGGGAAACCAGTTATCGGAAACAATATTTCTTTATGATACAAATCCCAGGAAGAGGTTAGAGTGTAAGCTCGATGGAGCAAGGTAAAAATTGAATTAAGATTAAAATGATAAAAACAAGCACTATAAAAGTTTGAACCCAGACCGGAGAACGTCTTTCTTCTAAAAACGGAAGTGTTAAAACTATCACCACTG
This sequence comes from Macrobrachium nipponense, assembly GCF_015104395.2. Lineage (NCBI taxonomy): Eukaryota > Metazoa > Arthropoda > Malacostraca > Decapoda > Palaemonidae > Macrobrachium > Macrobrachium nipponense. The sequence continues at coordinate 138,874,691 of NC_061108.1, forward strand.
CGAAACACTAAAACATCCAAAAATGGTAATCGATCATTTTCCTCTCTCTAATGTAAACTTGATATTAGGATGCAATTCATTGATGTATGAGAGAAATTGATCAGCATGGAAAGCTGATTGAAAAGAACAAAGGTGCATCGACAAACCTTTTATAACAAGAGGATAAAAACAAGGGGGCAATTTTCCAACATGTCCTCCTCCAGGGAGCACATGAAAATGAGGAAAACGTGGGACCGAGGAGGTGATCCCATTGCCATTCCGTCAACCTGTTTATACAGATGATCATTAAAAATAAAGGCGTAATAATTATAATAATAATAATAATATACAGAGACAGGAGAATGACAGATAGAACAGAGGACTGGCACAACAAACCAATGCACGGACAAACATGAGACAGACTAAAGAACTAGCCAGCGATGACACATGCCACTGGCTACAGAGGGGAGAGCTAATAAAAGAAGGAAATGGAAAGGCAATTAATAAATGAACAACAGCGGCACAAAGATCAGGCCCTAAGAACCAGATATGTTCAAAGAACGATAGACGGAAAATAAACATCTCTCCCATATGTAGGAAGTGCAATACGAAAAAATGAAACCATAAACCAACCCATAGCAAGCGAAGAAAATCCCGGCACTTGCACAGAACCAGTACAAAAAGAAGGCATGATTCAGTGGCAAAAAAAAAGCCCCCCCGCCACTGGAGCGCCTGTGCAAAGAAAACATCGCTACCTTGCAGTAATAAGTGGTACGAGCACCAACCTGAGGGAGTGATAGAAAACGAATCAGGCAAAAGATCCTCTGGGACTATGGTATCAGACGGATAGGGTGATACGTGCAAACAGACCAGACGTGACGTTGATTGACAAAGTCAAGAAGAAAGTATCACTCATTGATGTCGCAATACCATGGGACACCAGAGTTGAAGAGAAAGAGAGGGAAAAATTGGATAAGTATCAAGATCTGAAAAATAGAAATAAGAAGGATATGGGATATGCCAGTGGAAATCGTACCCATAATCATAGGAAGCACTAGGCACGATCCCAAGATCCCTGAAAAGGAAGTAAAAACTAGAAAAACTAGAGGCTGAAGTAGCTCCAGGACTCATGCAAGGAAAGAAAAGTGTGATCCTGGAAACGGCACACATAGTAAGAAAAGGAGGCAGGATGCAACCCGGAACCCCACTATAAATATATACCACCCAGTCGAATTGGAGGGACTGTGATAGAGCAAAAAAAAAAAAAAAAAAAAAAAAAAAAAACTTTGAACGTTCTTGAAAGACAATTGTTTAAATTTCCCATTTAAATTCCTCATTCCACAACATAAAGCATGCCTCATTCTACGGCCATGAGCCCCCCCCCCATAATTTTTTTTCTAAGTTTTTGTCTTATATTTTTGTTTTATTTTATTTAGTTTTTTTTTTTTTTTTTTTTATATTTTTCTTTTATTTTTTACCTTTTATATTTTTTCTTTCATATTTTTTATTCTTTTATTTGATTGTTTTTTATATTTTTTCGTTTACATTTTTTTTTTCTTTTTTTTTTTTTATATTTGTCTTTATTTGTTTGTCTTTTATATTTTTTCTTTAACTAGTTTTTTTGTCTTTTATTTTTTCTTTTGCTTTTTTTTATTGCAAATACAGAACTGGGCATCGCGGGGGAGAGATTTCCAGGAAAGATTAAAGCAATCGCCTTATAAACCTCCTCACCGGACAGTTAGTGATAGTAATTGCTGTCTTTTTTTTTTAAGTATACTTTTATGTTTCTTTATCGTTAGAGGAGAGTGTGTGTGGTTAATTCCTGTGCGTTTTCGTGGCGTGGGTTTCAGTTTGAAGTCTTTGCAGGCCAATTTTTTTCTCTTTTGTCTTATACTGACGCTGTTTTGGATTACTGTCAATTTTTTTATTTTTGAAACAATTTTGGAAAACATGAATATATTTTATAATTATATATATATATATATATATATATATATATATATATATATATATATACATATGTGTGTGTGTGAGTGGTGTGTATATGTATGGTACGTATATATATATATATATATATATATATATATATATATATATATATATATATAATAGTTTATTTATTGTATATATATAATATATATATATATATATATATATATATTATATACATATATATATATATATGATATATATATATATATATATATATATATTATATAGATATATATATATCATATATTACACACACACACACACACACACACATATATATATATATATATATACATATATATATATATATATTATGAATATATAATATATATATATATATTATTATATATATATATATATATATATATATATATATATATATATAATGTGTGTGTGTGGTGTGTGTGTGTTGTGTGTGTGTGTGTGTACATACATATACATGTATATGTATCTGTGTGTGTGCGTGTATGTGTGTATAGATAGATCGAGAAACAGACAGATGGATGAAAAAATAGGTAGATGTATATATCTGTGCTTTGCGCATGTGCGTATGTTTATGAAGTTGTAATACAGAAATGAATTAAATATTAAGATAAATTAAAAGCAGGAGCTACGACTAATGTTATCAGAACATACGAATGCTGTAAGAGTTTAGAAACACTTACTAAATGTGTCAATGATAAATAAAAATACCTATGTCCTTTATTCTCATTTCCCTTTTTGTACGTTATGAGAATTCTGTACGGTGTCTTTTTGCCTTGTAGAGGAACACTCTCAAGCCGTAAGCATATCCCACAGGGAAGACTTTCATTATTTAAGACCGCTGGGTTGATTATCTACCAATCCATTTTGCAAGTGGAGTGTATTACTCTTCGTTACAAAGACGTAGCAAGCTATGTTTTCCAACTCACGCTCGGCAATTTGTCACACTTATTGGCAAACAACATTGTTCATATCTTGAGCCCCACCTTTTTTTATTTCCACAAATTATAACGCATAGCGTCGCTTCATTCTTCGGTTTTGCGGGCATATCTCTCTCTCTCTCTTTTTTTATTTTTTTGTCTGTTTTTCCAGGCATACAGGGTTCGTCTTGAGAGGTCTGATAACGTGCCAACCACTTCTATATCCTATTACCTTTTGCTTATCTTGTATAAGAACATTTTCCATACATTTTAAGGAGGATGAGAGACGGCTGATATATTGTGCTTGTAGAAGCAATTCTTGTGATTTTTAAAATGTACTTACATTTCTATTTATATTTATGTATTTATTTATTCATTAATTCTTTTCTATTGGTTGATCTTTTTTTTTCTGTATTCCCCATTGCTTTCTGTTACTTCTTTCTAATGAACACCATGTTCTTTGGAGGACTGGCTTTCAAGTCAGTGGGCCCTGAGGGTTTATTCCTTATGAATAGGGTTCATCTTCTGAATAATAATAATAATAATAATAATAATAATAATAATAATAATAATAATAGTTTTAATATAATGGGCGTTATATCTGTCTTCCGTCTATCATTCAATCACGGCTAAACGGCTGGTCCGATGGGCATGAAACTTGGCAGGGTTATAGTGGGGACCCCTAAGATGGTTTATAATGGGGTTTCATCCTACCTTCCTCCCTCCCTCCCTCCGAAGGGGTTGGGAGTGAGAAGGGATACCCTGCTGGTTATGCCCGTACACTTAGTTACTTTACGAATTTATCATACATAATTTCTGTATACATATGTTTGCTAGTAATAATAATAATGATAATAATTTTCGTTTGAGTGACTTTCGAAAACATACTATCGTGACCATTTTCGTTTCGACTTTATTCTTTGATATCATATAGTACGGCTTAGAACCTAAAATCCCTTAAGAAAAGTCAACAGGTATGACGAGTATACTAAAACGATTTCTGAAGGCAAATGAAAATGCAGCAAATTTATTGTCATTGTCATCTGAATTTAACTTTGCAATTAAATTGATTTTCTGTCTACGAAGAATGAAAACAAAAGGCGAACGATGTCTGTCTCCAAGAGCTGTCAATTTACTGTTTTGTTTGCCTGTTCTTTGTCTTGAATATTTGCAATAATAACCTTGATCTTCATTTTTAGATATTCTTATGTATATGTAGTATATGTGTAGTATATGTATATTATGTTCGTGCGCTTTAATGCATTAAGTAACATACGAAAGGACATACATATACATAGAGATATATATATGTTTATGTAACTTATGACATAAAAGCATGCAGATACACAAGGACATACATACAGATAGAGATATGTATATGTTGCTTAAGACATTAAAGCATGCATATACATGAGATATTCGTATACATATGTATATGTATTATATAATGAATTATGTAAAATTATTCAGATTAACATCAGAAACGTAAAGTGTAATTAAAACTGGAAGAATTCAGGACTTTGAAGCATTAAAAATATTATTTATAAAAAAGGAATTGCAACATGAGAAAAAAATATTAAAATTACTTTAAAAAAGGAAGAACCGTTCATATATATATTAAAAGAAAAAAGATTAGAAAGAAGCTAATAATATTTTTTAAAAAAAAAAGACTCATTTGAAGCTTATTAAAAGGAAGCCCATCGGAAATTACCGAAGCTTGTGATTAATCTCAACAGCTACTAATAAGGTCGCTTGCTGAAGCTGAATAGGAGGTCGTCCTTTGAGGTATTCGCGGGGGAGGGGGGGGGGAACTTGGCCAATATTAGGCTCTCTCACTCTGTGTGTGTGTGTGTGTGTGTGTGTGTCGCGTGGAGTTTGTGAAATTAATAAAATATTCTTTGTTATCAATATATATTAGCCGAAACCACAGGGAAACTTTAAAAAAAAAAGAAAAGACAGAGTGCCAAGTACTTTCGCGTATTTAACACATCTTCGGGGCACAAAGTAATACAAAACGTAAAAACGAGTGACCAAGAAAGCTCTCACAATTGCAAAGTAAAGAAAAAAAATATATGTACAAAATATATGGTTGGGTGATCTAGACGAATGTTGTTTCTGTTTGTAATGGCCTTATTGTACATATATTTTTTTTCTTCACTTTGCTATTGTGAGAGCTTTCTTGCTCACTAGTTTTTTACGTTTTGTACTACTTGTGCCCCGAAGATGTGTTAAATACACAAAAGTACTTTGTACTCTGCCATTTTTTCTTTTTAAAAATATTTTCCTGTGCCTTCAGCTAATAAACAAAATCACGTGCTTACTTTTGTGAGTTCATAGCTCAATATATATAATATGTATATATATATATATATATATATATATACATATATATATATATATATATATATATATATATATATATATATATATATATATAAATTTACACACACACACACATAGATATATATATATATATATATATATATAAATAAATAAATTTACACACACACACACACACATATATATATATATATATATATATATATATATATATATATATATATATCTAATATATAGTATATATATATATAGATATACATATATATATATACATATATATATATAGATATATATATATATATATATATATATATCTATATATATAGATATATATATAGATATATATATATATATATATATATATATATATATAGATATATATATTATATATCTATATATATATATATATATCTATATATATATAGATATATATATCTATATATATATATCTATATATATATATATATATATATATATATATCTATATATATATATATATATAATATATATCTATATATAGATATAGATATATATATATATATATATATATATATATATATATATATATATATATATATATATATATATATATATATATATATATATATGTGTGTGTGTGTGTGTGTGTGTGGGTGGTGTGTGCGTGTGTGTGTGTGTGTGATCTGTTGTGAGAGAGAGAGAGAGAGGGAGGAGAGATGGAGAGAGGAAGAGAGAGAGAGAGAGAGAATAATTTTTTCGTGTTATTTTTTCAATGGATGAGAGGTATTTTTCTTGTATTTGTTTTTTCAGAAGGAGGTAAATTATCGTTCTGTGTGTGGGGTGGGTGTGTCTGGTGTGTACTTTGTGTGTAGTGTGTGTGGAGAGAGAGAGAGAGAGAGACGAGGAGGAATGAGAGAGAACGAGAGAGAGAGAGAGAGGCGTACACAACCTCTCGCCTGTTATTGGGGAGGTCTCAAGTCTCAAGTATTGGAGGAGGAATTAAAAATATTGGTCAATTGATCCCAGGTAAATGACGATAATTACCAGGTACCAAGGACGAACGTAAACTCACGCTATTATGACTTTCGAATCACTCATGCATTGTCAATTTGAGGCCTAATTGGAATAAATATTGGAGACGAGGTGGAGTTCTTCGGAAGATCCTTTGTTCTCTGAACATCCATCGTTGATTAATGGAGTATTAGAACCGCTCTCTCTCTCTCTCTCTCTCTCTCTCTCTCTCTCTCTCTCAACTCGAGTCCACAGTTTTCTGTCATTAAAATTACACGTCTTCCGTGTCGTGTTCTGAGAACACCTGAATGTATATTCTGAGTGTGTCAGTGTCCTCTCTCTCTCTCTCTCTCTCTCTCTCTCTCTCTCTCTCTCTCTCTCTCTCTACAACAACAACAACATCGAATACAAAAACTCCAAAACTTTGCGGCAAAAGTGACTGATGGGAAGGCAAAGAAATACGATCATGTAACCCCAATTTTAAAGAAATTAGAATGGCTAAATACAGAACAAAGAATACAGTATGACTTATGTCTGTTGGTTTATAAAATATTGAATAATTTATTATCAACATGGATTTTTCCTCTGACATTAGTTGGACTTAGAAGTGACAGGACAACAAGAAATAGCAACGACCTTTACGTACCAAGGACAAATACCGAGCTGGGTAAAAGATCGTTCACTGTACAGGGTCCTTTAGCTTGGAATAAGCTACCAACAGCTATAAAAACAATAGTTGATATCAATTCTTTCAAATCAGCTCTAAAGAAACATTTTTTGCCGATAGGTTGATAACGCTTTATACGGTAACATCACTGCATTTCCAGAATTGTAACAATAGAAGGGCAACTTTCTAAATCCTAATGATTCTTATTTACACATGTAAGTAAAATTATACATACTATTTTATATTTTTAAGATGTTAAATCAGGTTTTTTTTTGGTGTAAACTGTGAGTAGTATGAAATGTAACTCATGCATTGCAATATATTTTATCCTTGTAAGATACAGAATAGCCAATGTAAATATTGGAAATAAAGCTTATTATTATTATTATTATTATTATTATTATTATTATTATTATTATTATTATTATTATTATTATTATTATTATTATTACTCTCTCTCTCTCTCTCTCCAACTCGAGTCCGCATTTTTCTGTCATTAAAATTTCATGTCATTAAAATTTCGTGGTTCTTATGGACACCTGTTTGTATACGTATACTCTTGAGTGTGTCCTCTCTCTCTCTCTCTCTCTCTCTCTCTCTCTCTCTCTCTCTCTCTCTCTCTCGTTCAAGCAGCTTCTTCAAGCACGCCGACTGCTGTGGTAATCTCATCAGGTGCTTGGATATACAGCATCTTTTGCGAGCGAAGTCTTCTCCAAAACAAGACGCTCAGATATCAGAAACTAATCTTCCGCCTTCAGGCTCGTTTCTGCCCTCGAGTCGATATCGGAGGCCTCTGGTGTTTTCCTGGAAACAGGAGAGAGAGAGAGAGAGAGAGAGAGAGAGAGAGAGAGAGAGAGAGAGAGAGAGAGAGAGAGAGATTTCTGTTGTTATTTCTCAGGTTGTTAAATTATTTTGTATTGAGAGATTTCTTACTTTTATTTCTCGGGTTGTTGAATTATTTTGTATTTAGGGAGAGAGATTTCTTGCTTTAATTTTTCAGGTTGTTAAATCATTTTGTATTGAGAGAGAGAGAGAGAGAGAGAGAGAGAGAGAGAGAGAGAGAGAGAGAGAGAGAGAGAGATTTCTTGCTTTTATTTCTCAGGTTGTTAAATAATTTTGTATTGAGAGAGAGAGAGAGAGAGAGAGAGAGAGAGAGAGAGAGAGAGGAGTGAGCGCATTTAAATCTTGTATATTGAGAGAGAGAGAAGAGAGAGAGAGAGAGACGAGAGAGAGAGAGAGAGAGAGAGAGAGAGAGAGAGAGAGAGAGAGAGAGAGAGAGAGGAGGGAAGCTCTGTCTATGAACAGACCCTGCCATTCGAGCTTCCCATCTCTCGAGAGAGTGACACTCTCCGAGTTTTTAACTTCCGAAGTTTGTCGTGTTGTAGAGATCCAGAAACAAGAGCAGGTATGGGAAATGTTCCCATGTTCACAGCTTCGTTTATTCTGGTGCACTTCTGAAGGAAGTGATAATATATATACTGTGTTAGATTCTCTTTCACTCATTCTTTATGGGGAATGTTCCCAGGTTATTATTATTATATTATATTATTATTATTATTATTATTATTATTATTATTCAGATGAACCAAGAGGTCATCAGGCCTGCCTGTGGCTCATTCATACTCCCTTCTATGCGGGCAGGTGGAAAATATGTATTTTGCAACAGGCCATGCCTGTGTGGACTGCCCACCCAAGAGGGGCCAAAAAGAATTAAGTCTTAGACTGGCGTGGACGGCTGCGGGGTTGAATATTTGGAGCAAAGTGGGAGAGGCTTCGTGTTCCCCCAGCACGGGTCCCTCCTACTTTGCTCGAGGTATTCAACTCCGCAGCCGTCAAGCCAGTCTGTGACTAATTTTTTTTGTTGGCCCTTTGGATTCACAGTCATGGCCTGCTGCAAAATACGTATTTTTCACCTGCCCGCCTAGAGGGGAGCATGAATGAGCCACAGGCTGGCCTGATGACTGTTGGGTTGGAGCTCAGAGCAAGATTGATTCTGCTGCATATTAATCGGATCAAGACTTGCAGACCTTGCTCACCCATATCGCTGAGAGCAAGATTGCTGCTGCATATTGCTCAGAGCAAGATTGCTGCTGCTCCATATTGCTCAGAGGAAGATTGCTGCTGCTCCATATTGCTCAGAGCAAGATTGCTGCTGCTCCATATTGCTCAGAGCAAGATTGCTGCTGCTATGTATTGTTCAGACCAAGATTGCTGCTGCTCCATATTGCTAAGAACAAGATTGTTGCTTTTCCTTATTGCTGAGAGGAAGATTGCTGCTGCTGCTGCTTATGGCTAAGAGCAAGATTGCAATTCAGAGGATTCTGACATAGTTGAAGATTCATTGATTGGGTACACTAAGGGATACCCCAGTTCCTTATACCTTTGTAGTTTTTGTTGAATAATAATTGTCTGGGATTCATTGAATATATAGATGATACTGACATTTATCTCTATGCTTCCAGGTGAGTCGAACTAGCTTTTGCCCGAGATATCTTCAAAGGTAAGCCCTTATTCGACTTCCTGTTTGTTCGACGTTGAAATCGTTACGCTTTATGCATCATTGTTCATTAACGTCTAGATTATCTGTATACGAATTTCGCGTCAAGTTAGTTCGCTGTAAACACGTAAGTTTCCTCCTTTAACTCTCATGAACGTGAGAAATGATATTACCACCTTTTACATTCATAAACGAAAGACGTAATGAATTACAGTTAAAGTTTGTGATGTTCATTATTATTATTTTATTGTTATTATTATTATCTTTATTATTATTCAGAAGATGAACCTTATTCATATGGAACAAGCCCACCAAAGGGACCATTAACTCGAAATCCAACCTTCCATAGAATAATACGGTGTTCATTAGGAAGAAGTAAGACGAGGTAAAGGGAAATACAGAAAGAAGAGACCCCACTTATTAAAAAAGAAAAAAATATTAACAAATCAACAAACAGATAAAAATGTATTAAAATGCAAGGAGAATACTATTAGGGTAGTAATGTGTTCTATAAGTCATCAGTAGTTAACTCATTTAGCAATTTCATCGGCTTTTCTTTGGATTAATTTGACGATAAAAAGAACCATTATTCTTTTAAGAAGGATAGCTTCTGTTTCCACTGTGCGGTCTTATCAAAAGATTCTTTGAGAAATTCGCTTGCTGTATTTTTAAAAACGTAGACGGAGGTGCATCGACAATATCAGGAGACTGTCTGTGTTTATAAAGGTGTGGTTTCTGTCTTGATTTTTTGGGTAACTGCGTAAGAGCAGTGTGATTCAGCAGTGATTAATAATGTCAAGATCTATGGAAACATTCCTTGATTATCAGGTTTATATACAGATTTCTTGCATAAAAATCTAGTCAGAGATAAAAGCATGTATATTCGCTTAGGATATATATATATATATATATATATATATATTTTTTATATATATATATATATATATATATATATATGAATATATATATATATATATATATATTTATATATATATATATATATATATATATATATATATATATATCATATATATACAGTATATAATATATATAGATATGTATATAGATATGTATATATATATCTATATATATATATATATATATATATATATATATATATATATATATTATATCTCCATATCATATATATATATCTATATATATCATATATCTATATATATATATATATATATATATATATATACATATATACATACATATATAGCAATATAAAAAACACTGTATCGTGCTTCTAAGAAATCAATAGAAGGATCCACAGTAATATCCTAGTAAATATATTGTTTCTCGATAAACAAGGATATTACTGTGGATCCCTCTATTGATACTATATATATATATATATATATATATATATATATATATATATAGTATATATATATATATATACATACATATATACATACATATATGTATATATATATATATATATATATATATATATATATAGATATATATAGATATATATATATATATATATATATATATATATATATATATATATATATATATATATATATATATATATATATATATATATATATATATATATATATAGAAAGAGAGAGAGAAGAAAGAGAGATGCATGAAAACGGTACATTTGATGGCTTTCTCGTTAAAGCATTACGCAAGAAAAACTCCAATTTATTGCAAATTACAGCAAATTGGAACTTGACTGATACTGAACGTTATTTAGCAATAAAATCTTCATATAATAGTTAATTAGCCCTTTCAGAATTACTCTTAATGTCCAGGGAAATTCTATCTATTTTATGTCCACGAAAAACTCAACACGTGAAAATGGCCTCATATGATAAATTATTTTTAGGATTTGAAATCGTTTAACGTGTGCTTTATATTACTGCGAGTTGATGAAATATTTATAGCGACATTAAGCTAGAGTTAGTTGCATTTGAAAGCTGTATAAATACTTTATCACACATAAAAAGTTAATGAAGGTATTAAGAGATGCCCTCACTATCCAAATCCATTCGTTTTGGGGAGGATGCACATTTATATCTCTGGTTATATTACAAGTAGATCCCCTTCGTAGATAATTACGAGTGAATGCAATACTTGTGAGTAAATACTTATGAGTGAATACAATACTTATGATTACAGTACTTATGAGTGAATATTCATGAGTGAATACAATACTTATGAGTACATGCTCATGAATGAAAATAATATTTATGAGTGAATACAATACCTATGAAGTGATTGCAATACTTATGAGTGATTGCAATACTTATGAGTGAATACAGTAATTTTGAGTGAAAGCGTTTGAGTGAAAATAATACTTATGAGTGAATACAGTACTTTTGAGTGAAAACAATACTTATGAGTGAACATAGTACTTTTGAGTGAAAAAATTCAGTGAAAATAATACTTATGAATAAAAAAATAAAAACTTATGAGTGTGGAACCAATAATTATGAATGAACACTAATTAGAGTGAATATTGATAAGTGAATACAATACCTTATGAGAAATGCTTATGAGTGAATACAATGGTTTTGAGTAGAAACTTTTGAGCGAAAACAATACTTATGAATGAATACAATTCTTATGAGTGAATATTGATAAGTGAATACAATACTTATGAGTAAACCTTTTGAGTGAAAAACATTACTTATGAGTAAAAACTTATGAGTGAAAACAATACTTATAAAATAAACTTATGACCTGAATACAATACGTTTGGGTAAAAAACTTTTAGTGAAAACAATACTTAACTTGTTACTCAATGATGTATTAATGAATAGTGTATGAAGCGAAATTCATTATCTTGAAAGCGAATAATAATGAATACGGGATAATTTTGTCCTCGATGTTAAGGTTGGTTAATTTAACTTGATTGGAACCTTCTTGGTTGAAGTTTTCGTATTGAAATGAAATGGATCGTGGGCCAATTGGAACAGGGAGAGAGTTGAGTTGGATATAAAAACATGGATATTTTATCATCAATCTCCGCTGTTCTCTGAGAGTCTGCATGTCTGGCTGCGCAGAACATGTAGGGGGGGGATAAAAGCAACAATTAAAAGCATGAATGTAGGGGAAAAAATAAAAGCACAAATTAAAAGCAGAAAATGTAGGGAGGAAAATTTAAAGCAGAAAATGTAGGGGGAAAATAAAAGCAGTAATTAAAGACAGAAAATGTAGGGGGGGGGGAATAAAAGCAACATTAAAAGCAGAAAATGTAGGGTAGAAAAACAAAAGCAGCAATTAAAAGCAGAAAATATAGGGGGTTGCAGGGAGAAAATAAAAGCAGAGAATGTAGGGGGTTGTAGAGGGAAAATAAAAGCAGAGAATGTAGGGGGTTGTAGAGGGAAAATGAAAGCAGAAAATGTAGGGGGTTGCAGTGGGGAAAATGAAAGCAGAAAATGTAGGGGGTTGTAGAGGGAAATAAAAGCAGAGAATGTAGGGGATTGTAGGGAGAAAATAAAAGCAAGAAAACGTAGAGGGTTGAAATAAAAGCAGCAGCATCAACCTACTGGAAAAGGGATGAAGTGACAACACTGGAAAGAGAGTTTAGCAGTGATGGATGAGAAAGCCGGAGACACACAATGTTTATGCATGAGAGGGACGGAACGACGAAACAACCCTGACCAAAAAAACAAAAAAAACACAAAAAAGCACAAAAATTGTAAATGTGAACCCTTGAAATGATATATGACTTACCTGGTAGACTTGGAAGTCTCTTTTCGGGTAAAAGTGTGAGGATTTATGTCGGAGACATAAACCAGTGACGGAGTTCGGACGCTAAATTCTGATCAGATCTGGTGGAAACGAGGTGCATGTGGATGACATAGTTTACCAGAGAGAGAGAGAGAGAGAGAGAGAGAGAGAGAGAGAGAGAGAGAGAGAGAGCGTTCTTGCTGTAGGACAGAAAGCGTAGGGAAGACCCATTTGCTCTGTGATTCTTTTACACGCTTTTCATTGTCATTTTTCACGATTTCTTTTTATTTCTAGATCGCTTTCAATCATAAGCGACCATCAAATTAATTCTTTTGCGCTCATGTGAGTGTTCACACAGATTCGTCACGTTTCGTAGTGAGGTCACACGAAACTAAAGTTTGTTTATTGTTAATGAATTAATTAATTTATTATTTTTATTTAATTTCCCATACAGTTGGGGGTATGTCGTGGGGGAGGGAGGGGTTGGCAGAGGGAAGGAGGCATGGCTGGAACGGAACACCTTTTCGTAGGTCTAAAATCAAAATGGAGAAATGGCGACATGTTGCTATCCATCCCAAAATATCCTTAATTTTTAGCAACTCATCAAAATACAAAAAAGATTTTTTTTATACTAAATTAAATACATTCACCTTCTCAAACAAAGTTTGGGTTCAATTCCAAACGCCAATATCCCTTCCTATCAAAAGTTTCCGAAATATTGTCAATCGATACTCCAGTCGTCATTACTAATGAAATGTTGTCATCAAGGTAGCTTGCTTTTAGATAATAGTTTTATATCGACTTCTGTGCACTGACTAGTTTTCCAGTGCACTGATAAACTCGTTTGCATATGACATAATCCCATATATAAATAGATATTTCTAAAACACCAGGTGACTTTTAGAACTCGATTCCCTCTTAGATCTGGAAACCAAACATTGGAATCACGAATTTCCCATTGAATTTAAGAACGTTGATCGAAATATGATGTTTTTTTTTATGTAGTATTCGTTCAGTACCAATGTAGGCATCACTGAAGGGTCTTTGCAGCGTCCCTTCTGCCCCTAGCTGCAACCCCTCTTTTCATTCTTTTCATCCATATTACTTTCCCCACCCTCTTACAATTGTTTCTCTAACAAAAGTGTTTCAACATTATCATTTTTAGCGCTGAATGACCTCGTTGTTGTTGTTTGTGTTTTTTTAGGGACTAAAGCTGACCTTATGCCAGCACGGGATCTTGCTCTAGAGCATCCTGTGAAAAAAAAAATGACCTCATCTTAGGTCCCAGCGCTTGGTGGCCTTTGACCTACATTTCGTGTCCTAATTCCATTAGTTCAGTATAATTTAGTCCCCTTGTCTATTACACACCAATCTTATCAGCTGTTCCCGTCGATAATTTGTCTTTATAGTTATTAGTAATTATTTAACTTCACGACCTGATAATCGGTAATGTTCATTCACGAAAAAATTTCTTAAATTTTCAGTAAAGTAGATACCGTCAGCAAGCCGTTGCTCATCGTCTCATAATTTAGTCAATCTTAATTTGAAGTTCATGTTCCCGTTGTGAAATAATTCAGTTGTCCTGAATTAGTGAACTGAAATAGACTTTAAACTTTTCTCTGAGTATTGATTAATTCCTAGAGGTAAGGAATCTCTGTCCTAGATAATTCTCACGGCATTTGGTCTGGCATTTCATGATGTTTCAAGTCTACGGTATCCCTACGGCTATAGGCAAGTGGGTCACTGGGCTGGCAAAGCCTTGCTGATTGTAAATAAGTAAATAAATAAATAAATTTACAATTTGAATATTTAACCATAGAAATAGCCATCAGATAAATGTCGTAACAGGATCTGTAGGACAATATATCACAATATGCAATTCCAGGGACGGACGAAGAAGAGAGAGAGAGAGAGAGAGAGAGAGAGAGAGAGAGAGAGAATTACTTTTACAACATGATAAGAGAATTGGAGGCGTATAAAAGATCGTCGTAGGATCTGCATGACAATATGGGATCCCGGGAAGGTTGAAGAAATAGGAAAAGAAAGGAAATAAAAAGAGGAAATAAAATGACGGAGAAGAGAGAGAGAGAGAGAGAGAGAGAGAGAGAGAGAGAGAGAGAGAGAGAGAGGAGTCCAAATGACAAAATGGTGGGACGATCCCGTATCGTAATTCTCAAGCAACTCGGAAAATGTTTTGTACGATGAGAAACTCATGAGGCAACATAAAAGATTTATGAGAGAGTCTCTCTCTCTCTCTCTCTCTCTCTCTCTCTCTCTCTCTACCCCTGAAAATATCCCTTGATCAATTCATTAATAATCTAATATTTACATGTCTCTCTCTCTAAATACCTTAATATCCCCTAATTCTATTCTTTGATATATTTACACCTCTCTCTCTCTCTCTCTCTCTCTCTCTCTCTCTCTCTCTCTCTCTACCCGAATTTCCCCTTGACTCGGAGTATTTTATTCCCTGTTCCGACTCCCCTCTTGTCTTTCCCTCACTCATATGGATTACAGGCCATTTTTCTTTGTAACTTTTAATGGTTAGGAGTCGCCTTTTCTTCTGTTTGCTTTATTAAATGCTGCCTTATTTCTCTCTCTCTCTCTCTCTCTCTCTCTCTCTCTCTCTCTCTCTCTCTCTCTCTCTAGGTTTTTATTCTACTTTCCAGAAGACGTCCTCGTTTTTTTTTTGCCATTTTTACGTTCGCTTTGTTTTCTCTCTCTTTGCTGACTGCTTCTGTCGTTACGTGTATGTACGTTTGTACGTGAATGTTAGGTTTGGTTAAGGTTAGGTTAGTATGGTAGTTTAGATTATGGTTAGGTTAAGCTTAGGTTAGGTTAGGTTAAGTTAAGGTTTAGGTTTAGTAGGTAGGTTAGGTTAAGGTTAGGTTAGTATGGTTAGTTTAGATTATGGTTAGGTTGGGTGAAGTTAAAGTTAGATTAGGTTATGCTAAATTAAGGTTAGATTATGTACGGTTAGGTTAGGTTATTGTATATCCAAGCACTTCCAGTCGGTAATATTTCGTGAAATAGATTAAATTCACTAGAGCAATTGGACTACATTACATAGAATATCTGCGAGCAGAGAAAGGAGCAAAAGAAAATATATAATAAAAATAAAAAATAAAAAACTCAGATCTTTTGTTCATGTCTCTGTATACCAGACAAATCCACTCGTAGGTCTTTACTCTTGAAGAATGAAGTACAGAAGGTCATTGTTGAAGCCTACACGTTACTTAAAATATATAGTTTAAGTCTACACGTTACTTAAAATAAATATTTTATACTTCGGTCACACATTCAAGTTCTAAAGAGTCTTGGCCGTTTCCTGGTAGATCGGCTTAATTCCAGATTCTCCAGCTCCGCTTAGGTACTCAGAGACTTATAAAAAAAAAGGGAAAAAATATACATAAAATCATTTTTGTCTGACTTCTCCTACGCTTTCTTGTTTTGCTAAATTGTTCGCTATATCAATTGCAGTTTCCTTAATACATTGTATTCATTGTAATTTTGGGGGGTTTAGGACCCTTTATTGCTGGTCTGTTTTGTACACTTTTTTATTATTTATTTATTTCAGCTACTTGATTTCATTGGTAAGTATTTTACACTTGTAAACACCACAGAATACTGTGTATTTCAAAGGGCGTTTCAAGATCCGTATCAGTGGTTTATAAGAATTACCCTTCTCGTGTTTACTTCCAGTTAATTTTTCCTTGTGGTGTAAGTTTTTGTATTTTCTCTCTCTCTCTCTCTCTCTCTCTCTCTCTCTCTCTCGTTTCATGACACTACAGCATGTTTAAAGTACACCTCATTTCCTCCCTTGACATTATCGCTACTGCGTCTCTCTCTCTCTCTCTCTTTGTGACACCACAGCATGTTGATTTCGCCTCATTTCCTGCTTTACGTCATCGAGACTGCTTGGCATCTGTTGCAAATCTCTCTCTCTCTCTCTCTCTCTCGTATCTCCCCGCTCTCGGTGTCTCGCAGAAAATATAACTCCTTTATTTTCCGCCCATTTGGGGACAACTTTTTTCTCCCCCGCACCTGTCTCCATTCCTCCCCTATAACAGCTTCGTTTCCCCCCCACCAACACCTGTCTCCATTTCTCTCCGTTTTCCTCCATATTTACCTTCATTCCGACAATTCTTTTATCAGGCTACGTTAGAGGGGAAAGGGAAGGATAGAAGGGGAAAGGAGGGAAGATCGGCATAGCCATAAAATCACTTATATTATCTCTAAACATCAGAGACATTTTCTCCGGCTGTTTCCAGGTTATGACGTCACGTCGGGATTCTTTTTTCTCCCCTAAAATTCTCCCTAAATTCGGATGACCTTCTTCCCCTCAACCATTGTCCGACATTTCTCGCCCATCGTCCCAATTCAAACCCTTTCTTTATTTCTGGTCAGTTTGCTTTGTTTAACTTGTAAAATAAATCGATTTATAAAGGGTTTATGACCCTTGGTGTCGTTTTTGTTTGAAAGCCCGGTCACCAGCGGGCGATTATTATCAAGTGCGATGCTATTTTGTTTTCCGTCCTAGAATTGGTCCTTCCCTAAAACACTGAACGCTATAGGAGATTCACATCAGCCGTGCATTTCATGTCTAGGTCAGTCCCTTACGAGGCTCTGGTTGGCTGTTAATAAGCCAGTACAGGGCTGGAAACTCTCAGTCTCTCTCGAGAATTCACATAGGCAGGAAGTATGTTCCAGCTTCTCCTGAAAGATATATCCCTAGTTATGCATGGGCAGTTAAAAAAAAAACATACATCCTACCTATGTAACTGTGAACGTCGAGAGAGACTGAGAGTTCCCAGCCGTGTGATGGCTTATCAACAGTCAATCAGCAGCGTCGTAAGGGGACTGGCCCAGACATCAAATGCACGGCTGATGTGAATCTACTATACCGAGGGAATCGGTCTCATCTTCCTTGTTGACGTTTCTCTCTGTCTGTCTAACTCTCTGTCTGTGTCTGTCTGTCTGTCAGGGGGGGGGGGGGGGGCGGGGCGGGGGAAGGGCAGGTAAACGTCACCCGCTGAGCCTTTACAATTTCGTTAAAATAGGCCTATTCGCTGGAGAGGGCTGACGCGAATCGTTTCAGATTCGAGTTACGGAACGCTTCGAGGACTTGTGGGTAAAGTCTTGCTTGCCTAAGCGATGTTTCGGTATGTTACATGTATATTGTGTGTGTGTGTGTGTGTGTGTGTGTGTGTGTGTATGGCGTTTGTTTGTATGATACAAAATACCGCTCAGAGAGAGAGAGAGAGAGAGAGAGAGAGAGAGAGAGAGAGAGAGAGATGCTGAAACGTTTCTCAGAGCACTCGCGTAATATGAAGTCTGGGGTAATACAGTCTCACGCATCCTTTAAGGTGACAGATCTGTCAAAAGTTTCTAATCAGGAAACTCGTACGTTTCAATTGGCCCTCGTCTGGGTCGAAACCTGTTTCAAGTGTAGCCTGTCTCTTCTTCATTCGAGGGACCTGACAATTCTCTTCTTCTTCTTTTTTATTCCGTTTATTTCATATCCTTATTCTCTCCTTCGGTCATTCTTCATGTCATTTCATCTTCTCCTGCTGTCTCTACGCTATATTTTTAGCATCTCTGCAGAAGCTCGTGTTCATTACTTGTAATGAACTTCAGTCCTAATACGATTGTACTTGTTTTTTTAAGAATTTGCTTTCATTTAACTTATTTATTTATTTATTTATTTGTGTGTTGTATATTTTTTTATACTACTTGATCTCCTTTTTTCTGTGTTTTCCATTAATTTCTGTTACTTCTTTCGAATGATTCACCTTATTAATCTTTGGTAAGCTTGAATTTCAAGTCAGTGACCCCTGTGGTGGGCTAGTTCCATCTTTATGAATAATAATAATAATAATAATAATAATAATAATAATAATAATACAATAATAATAATAACTAATAATAATAATAATAATAATAATAATAATAATAATAATAGTTACTTATACCGGCCATTCAACCTGTGACGCTTTTTTTGTGTCAAAGGTTTGAGTGAGGTTTTATTTCGGTGAAATACAGGGTGTCCATAAAGTCCCAGTACCATTTATATTTATTTATTACCCAGAATGGTACTGGGACTTTATGGACACCTTGTAGATTGAAGTGACTTCTTCTTTGTCTCAACCCCAATGGAAAACTAACACACCCTCCTTCCCTTACCCTACCCCCCACCCTCATTGTGTCCAATGGTCATTTTGTTTGTTTGCAAATGACGTTCTCATCCAGGCGAATCTTTGTTTTTCAAAGGGATCACTGGGACCTCTTTTTGTACATCTTAATCTGTTACTTATTATCTTTATATATATAATGTATGAGTTGAAAAATGACGTATTAAAAAAAAATTATTAATACGTAATAATTCGGTATTATTACAGGATGTCCATAAAGTCCCAGTACCATCTGAGCAATAAATAATTTAAATAGTACTGGAACTTTATGGACACCTGCATAATTAATAAATGATGGAAAGGATTTATGAAGCTTATTGGGCTGTCAAGCCAAGCACTGGTGGGCACTTTCGGGCACTCAGTGCCAAGACACTGAAAAAGAGAGAGAGTTGGAGAAGTTGGACAGTAAGACTGAAGAAAGTAGGAGAGAACGGAGGTAAAGTAAAAGGGTTAAAAGTGGGTGAAGGTAGGAGCCAACGGGAGGCGATAAACAGTAATAATGATAATAACAATAATACCTACAGTGCGCCACACGAGGTGTACAGAAAGCATTACCCTCTTACGAGGAATAACAGGAATTAGAAATTATTTGTATGGCTAATAATCTGCTAAATTCGTCAGCGGCCATATTTGTTAATCTCTTATGAATACGTGTATTTCCCCCCTTTTTTTAATCCGCCAAGAGGTTCCATGAACGTTCCTTTTCAAAAGGTGTAAAAGCGAGAACCACTTGATTCATTAGGTTTGGTCTGCGTAGCCATTCATCGAATTTATTCATTCAGAAATAAAAGGCTGTCATTAGTAATCCCGTAGTTTATCATCACTGGGGGTCATCGTTGCCAATCTAGTGGAGCTTCACACATACGCCGATGCATTTACAAACTGTTTCCATGAATTCTAGTTGTCATAGTAATGCAAATAATGATAAAATTGCTCTAATATGTATTATATATATACTACAAATAGATACGCTAATTTCACTTATTTCCCCGGTTTTGTGTAAGTCTTATACCCTGTTTGGAGGGTAAACACATACCAATTGGCAACACTGCTGGGCGTTGTCTGCTGCGCCGTTTTATTATATTTGGTCAAAGTTCGCCCATTCATCAAATTTTTTATTATTTTTTAAAAATCAAACCTTTTATTATCAAATCTCCTTTTTTCATCGATCATATCTATTTACTAATTAATGAAATTTCCTTTTTTTATTGATTAATTTTTTATCAAACTTTTTTTTTCCATTTATAATTTTTACTCTACTTATTTTTTTTTTTTTTATTCGTCAATTTTTTTCATTCACCATATCACTTTATTTTTCATTCATCAATTTTTTAAATCTAACCTTTATTTTCATTCATCCATTTTTTTTATCAAGCCCTTTTTTCATTCATAATTTTTTTTTTTTCATCTATCATATCTTGT
Source organism: Macrobrachium nipponense (assembly GCF_015104395.2). Classification (NCBI taxonomy): domain Eukaryota; kingdom Metazoa; phylum Arthropoda; class Malacostraca; order Decapoda; family Palaemonidae; genus Macrobrachium; species Macrobrachium nipponense. The sequence goes on from NC_061108.1 coordinate 138,895,367, forward strand.
TTTTCATTAATCAACTTTTTTTTTATCAAACTTTTTTTTTCAATCATCTTTTTTTTCATTCATCATATCTCCTTGTTTTTCATTTATCAATTTTTTTCCAATCAAACCTTTCTTTTTATTCACCCAATTTTTTTTTCGTTCATCAACCACCTTTTTTCATTAATCGTATATCGTTTTTTTCATTCATTATTTTTTTTTTTTATTTAACGACCACCTTTTTTAATTCAACTTTTATTTTCATTCAACAACCCCTTTTTTCATTCATTAAATTATTTTTTCATTCATCAACCTCCATTTTTGTTTTTATTCATCAAATCTCTCTCTCTCTCTCTCTCTCTCTCTCTCTCTCTCTCTCTCTCTCTCTTTGTCCCCATAGATTTCCCTATAAAAGTGATCAGTTGATACGTAAAGGGGGTTTCGTGTAATCCGTATTGAGCCATTAATCCGCCCAGCTTTAGCGGGGGGGGGGGGGGGGGGGGGGGGAGGGGGGGGGGGGGGGGGGGGGACCCGATGGATAAATGGGCGTAATTTGTCAGGCAAAATTTGATTGTTTTGTCGTTTGCTATTATGCATAGTTTTATGGGCGGCCACAATCACTCCCATGCCCTCGTTGGCGGATATAAATTTATTTGAGTGGTTGGCATAAACGTGAATACAGGATTGTATGCATAAATTTAGTTAATATGGCTTGTATATACATGATTGCATTCATGAATTTATTTCATGTGGTTGGTATACATATGAATACATAAATGTAATTATTGGGAAAATTTTATTTCGGAGTGGGGTTGGGGCCATAAAAACAAACCATGAAACTTAACCCAACAATGATTTGTATGGGCATAAAATTTAGTTGATAAGGGGGGCTTAGTTAATTTGATCACCATGATTACATTCATGAATTTATTTCACGTGGTTGGTATACATATGAATACATAATAGAATTTATGAATTTATTTTATGCGGTTGGTATGCACATGCATGCAGGATTGCATTCATGAATGTATTTATTTCATGTGGTTGGTATACACATGAATACATAATTGATTTCATGTATTCATTCATTGCATGTGGTTGGTATTCATATAAATACATGATTGCATGTATGAAATTGCATTTATTTATTTCATGTGGTCGGAATACACAAGAATACACGATTTTATTCACAAGTGAATTTGTTTCATGTGGTTGGTATACACACGTATAAATAATTGCATTCAAAGACTTATTTGTATCATGTGGTTGGTACGCACATAAATGCGTGATTTTATTCATAAATGCATTTAATTCACGCGGATGGTATAGAAATGAATACATGATTGCATTCATGATGTAGCACCTGGGTAACTTGTCATGGGCAATATTTGATTACTCTGGTGACAAGGAAATGTGGAATTCAACGTAAATTTATTGACATTTATAATATTATCTAATTCAAAGTTCCAGGTTGGATTATTGGGTTCACGTAAACTTGTTATGTACCAGACGAGTACAATCGTGCAATTGAATGATTACGGTGAAAAAAGATATGATTTTGGTGACAATAAATGCATTGAAATTTACTCTGCAAAATTTACAGATGTTGCAGAACATGAAAAATAGACATTTATTTCTGTAAAATTCACAAATGTTGTAGAACATGTAAAATAGACATTTATTTGTGTAAAATTTACAAATGTTGCAGAACATGTAATATAGAAATTTATTTCTGTACAATTTACAAATGTCGCAGAACATGTAAAATAGGAATTTATTTCTGTGAAATTTACACATGTTGCAGAACATGTAAAATAGACATTTATTTCTGTAAAATTTACAAATGTTGCAGAACATATACAACAGAAATTTATTTGTTAAATTCTGACGTTCTGCGGTTTCAAATTCAGTGCTGCCTAGTACAGGAAAGAAGCTAAAAGTATTTTGTCCAGTCCACGGCTTTCAAATTTCTCTTGCTCAGGGTTTATGCAATATGCAAGGCTTCATCTTGCTAACCGAGCAACCTGGGCAATATGGAATCCACTCATAATAAAAATAATAAGAGCAATATGCAATTCCGTACAAGTTTTCATTGTAAGCTTTGGCACAATTTTCCAGAATGCACTGGCGTGATTTTTTTTTATCATTCTCTCAAGACAAGCTTTCTCATTTGTCACTCATTTTTTCTCCTGTATTTCATTTACAAAAGATAATTTTGTGTCTATTCTATACTTTCTGTAGGTGGGCATTTTACCTGTGGCTTAATTACTTACTGTCATTGGCACTTACACCTCTAGTGGGGATACTAACTATGTAGATGTTTTTTCTTGCACGTTCTTAGTGATTAGCATCAGCCTTCAACTTACTGAGATACTAATATATATTATATAGTATTATATATATATATATATATATATATATATTTCTATGTATTTATAAATACCCAATCCAGTTCTGTGGCATTAACATTTTTTCATTCTGCCGTTTTTATGTGCCTCCTTATTTTATTAGACGGAATTCTGTTTTTTCCGGATCTGATCTCTACTTTCTCGTGATTTCCTATTCCCTTCTGTTATGATTCATATTAATATTTTTAGATTTCAAGTAGCACTTTATAGATCATAACAATGTTCTTAGTGATATTTAAGTTAGTGCTATTTTACCAGGTTCAATTTTAAAGTTTATAATTTAAAAGGGAAAATATATTAAATCACTTTTTAACCACTTTTAATTAAAATAGATATTCTACACGTATGTATATAAATATTATAAAGAAATAATGAGAAATAAATAAGTCCACCTGGTGTAACGAAACAAAGATGAACAATTAACTCTTACCGTATGCAAAACACTTATATCTAAGCAATAAATAATCCAATAACCGTTAATCACCAATCCCCAGGAAGCACCCTGGATAAAGAAAACTTATTGTCAAAGTAAACAATATTCGGTCATCCAAGGACCATGAAACAAACAAACAATACTTAAATTACAATTAGTTACTCCCTCTAGTGACTGAAAATCATACATATTTAAGGATACACCATTAGTCAAACCTTCTAGTGACTAAAAGAAAATTAAACAAAATATTAAAGAATATACAACGGGAACCATAACTATATTCCCCCACAAAAAAGTCTTCATCACCATCTTGAGGACTGAAAAAAAAAAAGACTATTTAAACAATCTCCATCATACAGGATTCCGTGATAACAGGTCTGCATACATTGTCTTTTCCTTTAATATGATGAATTTGAAAAGATCATATTCTTGTAACATCAGCCACCATCTCATGAGTCGATGATTTTTCGTTCTCATTCTCTGTAAAAACGTTAGAGGCTGATGGTCCGTGTAGACGTTGATAGTAAATGGAGAACAATGGAGATAAGCTGCAAATTCTCCAAAGCAACCAATAATCCAAATGCTTTCTTTTTCAACAGTCGCATAAGGTCGTTGATGAGGTTTGAGCTTCTGAGAAGCATACATTACTGGATGCAAGATTCCATCTGTCCCTTCTTGTAGCAGTACAGCTCCCGTTCCCAAGTCTTCTGGCATCCAACCTCAATTGAAAAGGGTTTCTTAAAAATTTGGTGCCTGCAAAACTGGACAAGACGCCAGGATGCGTTTTGAGTGTTCGGAAGGCAGTCTTGCAATCATCAGTCCAATTAAATTTCTTTTACTGCTTGTAACAGAAGTGAGAGGAGCGACTACATCTGAAAAATTTTCACAGAAACGGCGGTAATAACCAACCATTCCGAGGAATCGTTGAACTTCTCTTTTAGAGGTGGGAGGCCGTATGGCAATGATATCCTTCACCTTGGCATCTACTGGTGCCACTTCATTGCTTCCCACCACGTATCCAAGGTACTGTATCTTGGCATGTCCAAAGTCACTTTTCTTCAGATTTATTGATAATCGAGCTTTCCTCAATCGCAGCAATACTTCTTTCAAGCACTTCATGAGGTCCAACCATGACTCTGTAAAAATAATAATATCATCTAAGTAAACTGCAACTCTGGAAGTCCTTCTAGAAGATCATTCATTGCCCTCTGGAATACTGGTCCTGCATTTTTTAAGCCAAAAGGTAAAACCTTATACTGGAACAATCCATCGGGTGTAACAAATGCAGTAATGGGTTTTGATGATGGTGATAAAGGAATTTGGTAGTATCCTTTTAGTAGGTCTATACGTGTAACAACTTTAGAAGAACTTACTTGATCAATCAAATCATCCACTCTAGGCAGTGGGTATGCATTTGTGACTGTCAGTTTATTAACCTGTCTATAATCGGTGCAGAGTCGAAATGATCATCGGGTTTTCCTACTAATAAGCACGGCGAAGACCAAGGACTGTCACAGCGTTCGGCCAAGTCGTTATCCAGTAGAAACTGAGTTCTTTTCTTCAATATGGCCCTCTTGTATGGGGATACTCTATAGGGTGCTTGCTTGCATGGCGTTGTTCCCACTTTCAAAAATGATCGTATATTCCAAAAGATTTGTTTGGGTTGGTACATCTCCACACAGATCTCTGAAAGACTTCAGCAAACTTTCCACATCCTTAGCCTGATGAGAAACTAAATGCATTAACTTTGCAGAGATATTCATTAAAACTTCAGAATTGGAGAGGTGAGAATCATTACCAATTTTAAAATCATTCTCTGGAACAATAACTAAATCCTTTTTAACGTTTACAATTGCAAGCACTGTTGGCTTTACTTTAGTGCTCTTTGACACAAAAGGCTTTAGTCTATTCACATGAACAAGATGTCTGTTTCTTTCCCTTTTACCAGTAGTTTCAATTTCATATACATTATTGCAGCGTTTCTCTACTACAGTATAGGGTCCTTCAAAACGACATTCCAAAGACTTCTTAGTGGGATTAAGCATTAAAATTTGATCCCCTGGTTTAAATTCTCTTGTTACAGTTTTAACATCAAACCTTTTCTTCATACTTTTTTGTGCTTTTAAAAGATTCTGATGTGCAAATACTCGAGCCTCATCTAATTGCTTTTTAAGAGTAACAGCATATTGGTGCAAGTCTTTACCTGATTCTTGGTTTTCAAGCCAGACATCATATAAAATTTCCTTCAAGGTCCTCTAACACTCCTACCATAAAGTAATTCAGAAGGCGAATATCCCAAACTTTCTTGCTGAGTATTTCTTATGGCGAACAACACAATGGTAGTCCCTCATCCCACTCCTTCTGATGTTCATGGCTGTACTTTGTCAGCCAGCCTCCTTAAGCGTCAGGTGAAATCGCTCGAGCGCCCCCTGGCTTTGCGGATGATAAGCTGTAGATATAGAATGGTGAACCTCATAGCTAACATAACATCCTGAAAAAGCTTAGATGTAAAATTGGTACCACGGTCGGTTTGAACCACTTTAGGGATGCCATATTGAGTAAAAAACTTGACAAGGTGTGGAATAAGATTCTTAGTTGTTATATTCGTAAGGAATAGCATCTGGATATCTAATACTAGAACACATTATAGTCAACATGTATTGATGCTGTCTTTTTGTTTTTGGTAGAGGTCCAACGCAGTCAATAATAACTTTTTCAAAAGGAACATTACAGACTACTTGAGGGACCCAAAGGCACTGGGTTTAGGTGCTTGGTTTGGCTTACCTACTTTTTGACAGGTTATGCAACAATTGCAGAATACCTTCACATCACGCAAAAGGCTAGGCCAATAAAAATATTGCAATATCTGTATGCTGTCTTCTTAATCCCAAGATGAGTAGTAGAGACTTCATGGGCCACCCACTCATCACATCATTTTTCAGAGTTGCTGGAACCACCAACAACTGATGTTAACTTCCCAAGAGGCAGTTGCCACTGCGGTACTTGCTCTATATTTCCTCATTAGCACTCCAGCTTTTAAGTAGTAACATGTAGATTCTGCCATACTCTCCTTCTCTGTCAATGCATTCTTAAACAAAGGCTGTAAAGAGACATCGTTAATTTGCTCATTTTCAAATCTGTGACATTAATTTTATATACATCGATTTCACTACATGATGTTGTCAATACATTTCCAACTTTTCATTACAACCTTCCCTACTCGTAGTATCAAAACTAATCTCCCTATCCACAGTAGGAATAGCAGGTTGAAAATTTTTCATTAAACAAACTATAGAGAGAGTAGTCAAAATCTGTCCCAAATCTAAACATACTCCATCTCTCACTTTGTCATCCTCAACTGCAGACCTAGCACCACATTCAACAGAATTGAACTGTCATCAATACTAGGAACAGATTCAGTCAAAACAACACCACGCAGGCCTCTGCTGCGTTCAACTACACAAGATGGAAACAAATCACGTTCCACATCCTCCAACTGCTGAACAGGGGCTGACTTCCAAAAGGAGTATCACATACCACTGGGTCCGGTCGGTACCACACGATTACCTGCAGCATCATTTCCAACAAGAACATCTACGCCAGGAATCGGAAGAGACTCTACAATACCCACAATGATATCACCCTTGAATATGCCACAATCCAAATGCACTCTAGCCCGAGGCAAAGAAGTCAAACCACCTATGCTCCTAACTATTACTTTATCATTGGTAAGACAGTCTTCTAACCCAGGTACTGCCCCTCTAAACAACTAAACTGCGATGAACCGGTGTCCGCATTAACTTTACAACAACACCCTTACTATGTTCATCACCAGCAAAAAACCCCAACCAAAACGCCGTCAAAGCAGAATGGTTTGAAAACCATCAACACCACCAGCTGACTCAGCATTTATATCACAGAGAAATTAGATTCCTCTCCTTTACTCTTTCTTTCATTCTTCCTAGAATGTTTGGGGACATCTAGCTTCACATGACCGACCTCACCACACGAATAACAAGTTACACTTGAACTAGCACCAGAGCCAAGAGATTTAACAGATAATTTATAAGGACTTGTTGGTGGGGAGTTTTGAGGTGACTTACCTGGTGTCTTCCTGGATTGGGGTACCTGGTTTGCGAGGTCTTAATCCAACCTAAAATTTTCAAGCAAGTACAGTTTGCTCTTTGAAGAGTAGTACTTCTTTCTCAAATAAATACCTCTGCGTATCAATGGGTATACCTCTTATAAATTGTTCTACTAATATTAGTTCTCTATATTCATCCATGCTCGAAACAGCAGCAGGACTTTAACCATTTATCATGCATACGCACAATATTATGGGAATATTCAACATACGGGACTGGTTGTCAAATTTACGATATTTTGCGAAACTTTAAGCGGTAATATTCCAGGGGTGAGTTCGTACACACGCAAGATAGATTTCCTTAATAAAATCATAATCTTTACCTTCTTCTAACGTTAAAGCCAGAAAGGCAGACCGACCTTTACCCTTTAAAGCAGGTTGATAAGAATTGGCCATATTTCCTTAGATAGCTCTAAACTATCTGCCAACTTCTCAAATAAAGCAAAAAATTCATCGGGCGAGTTTTCGTCGAAGGAAGGAATCATCTTTGAATACTTAATTACATTAGTATTACTCAATCTCTAACGGAGCTACACCTCCAGTTTCGCGTTAATTTTTAAAGTTGTTCTAACTTTTTAACTTATATTCACGCTCTTCCCCGTTCTAACCGCTCTTTTTCGGTCTCGTTCCTCACGTTCTGACCTCTCTTTTCGGTCTCGTTCCTCACGCTCCTCTCTCGTCGTACCTCGCTCACCTTTCTTTCTATCTTTCTCTCTCGGCATACTGCAACTCTAACCTCTTTACTTCTAACACCGAACTCATTTCATCACAAAGATCAAATGCTTCTTCACTAATATATCAACTATCAACCAATTTATTTATTACAAAATGCTTGACTTGTGATTTACGCCACATTTTCTTGACATCTCGAGCAAATTCATATTTACGTGCAATAGATAACCAGTCCTCTTTACGTATCATATGCGAACGCAAATAACCAACAGAGGGTTGACTAACAAATTCATTTAAATCAAAGGGCTCCATAACTTACAATCAACTTTACTATTCAAAACAAAATTTAAATATTCAACTTTACCCTTCACTTAACCTTAAAGTATTTTGGCCGCAAAAAATCAATAATACAGAACAAGCCGTTAATAGTCAACTACCATAAAGACAATTACGGTTCACACAACTTCGCTCGAACAATACATTAAAAAATACGCAATATATTCGAGAATAAAGGCAATTAGGAAAATTGCTGTACACACACAACGTGTAGAATATCCCGGACAGGCCCCCATTTGTTATGATTCATATTAATATTTTTAGATTTCAAGTAGCACTTTATAGATCATAACAATGTTCTTAGTGATATTTAAGTTAGTGCTATTTTACCAGTGCTATTTTACCAGGTTGCTTGCTATTTTTACCAGGTTCAATTTTAAAGTTTATAATTAAAAAGGGAAAATATATTAAATCACTTTTTTAAACCACTTTTAATTAAAATAGATATTTCTACACGTATGTATATAAATAAAAAAAATTATAAAAGAATAATGAGAAATAAATAAGTCCACTGTGTAACGAAACAAAGATGAACAATTAACTCTTACCGTATGCAAACACTTTATATCTAAGCAATAATCAATAACCGTTTAATCACCAATCCAGGAAGCACCCTGGATAAAGAAAACTTTATTGTCAAAATAAACAATATTCGGTCATCCAAGGACCATGAAACAAACAAACAATACTTAAATTACAATTAGTTACTCCCTCTAGTGACTGAAAATCATACATATTTAAGGATACACCATTAGTCAAACCTTCTAGTGACTAAAAAGAAAATTAAACAAAATATTAAAGAAATATACAACGGGAACCATAACACTTCTGATACTTCTTTCAGATGAACACCAGGTTCTTTGGAAATCTGAATTTCAAGTCTGCGCCCTGGTGTGTGGGTTTTGTTTCCATATGAATAGGGTTCGACTTCTGAATAATAATAATAATAATAATAATAATAATAATAATAATAATAATAATAATAATAATAATAATAATAATAATAATAATAATAATAATATATGTAGCGCCGTGGAGGAGTGGGTTTAGGGTCGTCAATGGACTTAAGTCAAGTTAAGCAACATTTGGGCTGGTCAGTCGTTGGATGGGTGACCGCTCTCCTCGGCGTTGATTCCTTGGGAAAGAATCTTTACCATAATTTCCTCAGTTCTACTCAGCTGTAAATGAGTACCTATCCCTGATGGGGTAGGGTCACGCTATGGGTTAAATAGCAAAACTCAGCAATGATGGAAAGAAATGAAGGAATAAACGACAACGACGTAAATGGAACCTCTGGCAACAGAGGAGCTTCGTCCGGCAACCAGGTATTCAACCTAATTGAAGGGGAAGACGGTCAGGTACTTGGAGGTCGTCATCAGCAACTGATCACAACACGACAGTAATCAACAGCCTGAGATTGGAGCTACAGAAGCAAAAAAAAAAGGAAGAAATGGACCAAGAGAAGAAAATAAGGAAATATGGAGATGCTACATCAGAAGCAACCCGACGGAGAGAGGATATAGAGAAGTTTTGGTCAACATCTGGAATGAAAGGAATAACACCCCCCAAAAACCGAGCAGAGGCTGGCAGACCAAGTAAGGAACATAAAGAAAAACAACTGGCTCTCCCCAACAGAAAGAGAAGAACTGGAAAGGGAAATGTCACACGACAACGAATTACACGAAGACGAACTGAGAGACGATGCCACAGAAGACGACAGGAGGATGAGGTATCAAACAACGACACACGAAGAACACGACGAAGTAACAACGAGGAGGACGGAATGGGTAAGAAAGATTAGACAATGGATGGAGCCAGATACAGAGAGAACAAAGATACCCTCCATGAAAGCCTAACCACACCAAGAAATTAAGGGAGAAAACAAGTGAGGTCAATGAAATAATGGGCATAATACACACCACCAGTATCACAGAAAACAAATAAACTTGGCATGTGCAGGAGCAAGATTAGTAGCAGAACTGATGGGGATTCGAACACCAACACCACCAGCACAACCAACCCAACAGAAACCAAAACAGCAACCTCTTGGAAAAGGCGCCTGGAGAAGCAAATTATGGTGATGAGATCTGACTTGAGTAAACTGAAAGAGATCACAGTAAAAAGGCTAAGAAGCAAGAAAACATGGGAGGAACCGACGAGAAATACAAAGTACAAGAGAGGGGACTAAACAACACACATGGCTAATAGAATGCCTGAACATATATGGGGCAGAGGAAAACACCATCAGCTTCCTCAAAATACAATGCGACAACTGGAATACAATACTTACAAGCTCTGGAATAAAAACTAGCAGAGGTTAATATCAGGAGAGGGATCTTTCCAGGGCGACTCACTGTCCCCACTACTCTTCATAGTAGCCATGATTCCCATGACAAAAATACTACAGAAGATGGATGGCGGGTACCAACTCAAGAAAAGAGGCAACAGAATCAACCATCTGATGTTTATGGACGACATCAAGCTGTATGGTAAGAGCATCAAGGAAATAGATACCCTAATCCAGACTGTAAGGATTGTATCTGGGGACATCAGGATGGAGTTTGGAATAGAAAAATGCGCCTTAGTCAACATAACAAAAAAGCAAAGTAACGAGAACTGAAAGGGATAAAGCTACCAGATGGGAGCAACATCAAACACATAGATGAACAGGATACAAATACCTGGGAATAATGGAAGGAGGGGATATAAAACACCAAGAGATGAAGGACACGATCAGGAAAGAACATATGCAGAGACTCAAGGCGATACTCAAGTCAAAACTCAACGCCGGAAATATGATAAAAGCCATAAACACATAGGCAGTGCCAGTAATCAGATACAGCGCTGGAATAGTCGAATGGACGAAGGCAGAACTCCGCAGCATAGAATCAGAAAACCAGGAAACATATGTACAATACACAAAGCACTACACCCAAGAGCAAATACGGACAGACTATACATAATACGAAAGGAAGGAGGGAGAGGACTACTAAGTATAGAGGACTGCGTCAACATCGAGAACAGAGAACTGGGGCAATATCTGAAAACCAGCGAAGATGAATGGCTAAAGAGTGCATGGGAAGAAGGACTAATAAAAGTAGACGAAGACCCAGAAATATACAGACAGGAGAATGACAAACAGAACAGAGGACTGGCACAACAAACCAATGCACAGACAATACATGAGACAGACTAAAGAACTAGCAGCGATGACACATGGCAATGGCTACAGAGGGGAGAGCTCAAGAAGGAAACTGAAGGAATGATAACAGCGGCACAAGATCAGGCCCTAAGAACCAGATATGTTCAAAAGAACTATAGACGGAAATCAACTCTCCCATATGTAGGAAGTGCAATACGAAAAATGAAACCATAAACCACATAGCAGCGGAATGCCCGGCACTTGCACAGAACCAGTACAAAAAGAGGAATGATTCAGTGGCAAAAGCCCTCCACTGGAACCTGTGCCAGGAAACATCAGCTCACTTGCAGTAATAAGTGTTACGAGCACCAACCTGAAGGAGTGATAGAAAATGATCAGGCAAAGATCCTCTGGGACTATGGTATCAGAACGGATAGGGTGTGCGTGCAAACAGACCAGATGTGACGTTGATTGACAAAGTCAAGAAGAAAAGTATCACTCATTGATGTCGCAATACCATGGGACACCAGAGTTGCAAGAGAAAGAGAGGGAAAAAAATGAATAAGTATCAAGACCTGAAAATAGAAACAAGAAGGATATGGGATATGCCAGTGGAAATCGTACCCATAATCATAGGAGCACTAGAGGCTGAAGTAGCTCCAGGACTCATGCAGAAGAGTGTGATCTAGAAAACGGCACACAGTAAGAAGAGTGATGGACTCCTAAGGAGGCAGGATGCAACCCGAAACCCCACACTATAAATACCACCCAATCGAATTAGAGGACTGTGATAGAGAAAAAAAAAAAAAAAAAAAATAATAATACTGTTAAAAAGACCCAGAAACGTCGCTGAGCCTGAGAAGCGAATTGTGAAAAATAGTAAAAACAATATGTAAAATCAACTCGCTTAATTCTGCCATTCTTTTTAACCGAATTTGCCTAAAAGAGGGTCTTCTACCAAAATAATAATAATAATAATAATAATAATAATAATAATAATAATAATAATATCTTTGAACGTTCTTGAAAGAGAAATGTTTAAATTCCCATTTAAATTCCTTCATTCCACGACATACCGCCTGCTCATTCCACGGTCATGAGCCCCCCATTTTTTTCGCATTTTTTCTTTTATTTTTTCTCCAATATTTTTTTTTTATTTTGTCATTTATTTTTTTCTTATATTTTTGTCTTTTTTTTTTGTCTTAGTGTTTTTTTTTTATATTTTGTCTTTTTTTTGTCTTATATTTTTTGTCTAATATTTTTTTTGTCTTAATGTTGTTTTTGCCTTTTTATTTTATTTTTTGAGGTTTTTACAAATTTTTTGTATTCGTTTTATTTTTTTATCTCTTATATTTTTTATTTTGATATTTTTTCTTTTATAATTTTCCTTTCATATTTTTTGTCTTATTTTTTGGTCTTTTATAATTTTTTTAATAAATATTTTTTTCTTTTATATTTGTATTTTATTTTATTTTGTCTTTTATTTTATTTTTTTTCTTTTGATATATATATATTTTTTTGCCTTTTTTTATTACAAATACAGAACTGGCATCGGGGAGAGATGTCCAGAAAAGATTAAAGTAAGCGCCTTATAAAAACTCCTCACCCGGACAGTTAGTGATAGTAATTGCTGTCTTTTTTTTATGTTCTTTTATCGTTAGAGGAGATATGTGTGGTTAATTCCTGTGCGTTTCGTGGCGTGGGTTTCAGTTTTAAGTCTTTGCCGACCATTTTTTTTTTGTTTTTTTTTTTTTTGTCTTATACTGACGCTGTTTTGGATTACTGTGGAATTTTTTTTTATTTTAGACACAATTTTGAAAAACATGAACATGGTTTTTGCATATGCTGGTTTCAGTCTGTGGCTTCTGTCGAACATTATATATATATATATATATATATATATATATATATATATATATATATATATATATCATGTATATATGTGTGTGTGCTTGTATGTGTGTATAAATAGATCGAGAAACAGACAGATGGATGAAAAAATAGGTAGATGTATATATCTGTGCTTTGCGCATGTGCGTATGTGCTTATTAAGTTGTAATACAAAAACAATCAAATATTAAGATAAATTAAAAGCTGAAGCTACGACTAATGTTGTTAGAACATGCGAATGCTGTAAAGGTGAGAATCTCCTACTAAATGTGTCAATGATGAATAAAAATAACTACGTCCTTTATTCTCAATTCTCATTTTGTACCTTATGAGAATTCTGTACAGTGTCTTTTTGCCATGTAGGGCAACACTCACAAGCCGTAAGCATATCCCACAGGGAAGACTTTCATTATTTAAGACCGGCTTTTGATTATCTACCTATCCATTTTGCAAGTGGAGTGTATTACTCTTCGTTACAAAGACGTAGCAAGCTATGTTTTCCAACTCACGCTCGGGAATTTGTCACACTTATTGGCAAACCACATTGTTCATATCTTGAGCCCCACCGTTTTTTTTTTTTTTTTATAAATTATAACGCATACCGTCCGCTTCATTCTTCATTATTATGCCTGTGATGTATGTTCATCTCAGTTCGTTTTGCGGGCGTTTATCTTTTTTATATATATAGAAATATATATATACATATATATGATCATATATATATAATATATATATATATATATATATATATATATATATTTTTTTAAGTCTGTTTTTCCCAGGCATACAGGGTTCGTCTTGAGAGGTCTGATAACGTGCCAACCACTTCTGTATCCTATTACCTTTTGCTTATCTTGTATAAGAACATTTTCCATACATTTTAAGGAGGATGAGGAGACGGCTGATATATTGTGCTTGTAGAAGCATTCTGTAATTTTTAAAATTTACTTAAATTTTTAAAGTATTTATGTATTTATTTATTCATTAATTCTTTTCATTACTAGGTTTGATCATTTTTTTTCTGTCAGGATTCCCCATTGCTTCCTGTTACTTTCTTTTTCTAATGAACCCCATGTTCTTTGGAGGACTGGTTTTCAAGTCAGTGGGCCCTGAGGTCTTATTCCTTATGAATAGGGTTCATCTTCTGAATAATAATAAGAATAATAATAATAATAATAATAATAATAATAATAATAATAATAATAATAATAATAAGGAGGGGATATAAAACACCAAGAGATGAAGGCACGATCAGGAAAGAATATATGCAGAGACTCAAGGCGATACTCAAGTCAAAACTCAACGCCGGACAAATATGATAAAAGCCATAAACACATGGGCAAGTGCCAGTAATCAGATACAGCGCAGGAATAGTGGATGGACGAAGGCAGAACTCCGCAGCATAGATCAGAAAACCAGGAAACATATGACAATACACAAAGCACTACACCCAAGAGCAAATACGGACAGACTATACATAACACGAAAGGAAGGAGGGAGAGGACTACTAAGTATAGAGGACTGCGTCAACATCGAGAACAGAGCACTGGGGTAATATCTGAAAACCAGTAAAGACGACTGGCTAAAGAAGGTCAATTGGAACAAGGAACTGAATAAAAAAGTAGACGAAGGACCCAGAAATATACAGAGACAGGAGAAGACAGACAGAACAGAGGACTGGCACAACAAACCAATGCACGGACAATACATGAGACAGATTAAAGAACTAGCCAGCGATGACACATGGCAATGGCTACAGAGGGGAGAGCTCAAGAAGGAAACTGAAGGAATGATAACAGCGGCACAAGATCAGGCCCTAAGAACCAGATATATTTAAAGAACGATAGACAGAAATAACATCTCTCCCATATGTAGGAAGTGCAATACGAAAAATGAAACCATAAACCACATCGCAAGCGAATGCCCGGCACTTGCACAGAACCAGTACAAAAAGAGGCATGATTCAGTGGCAAAAGCCCTCCACTGGAGCCTGTGCAAGAAACATCAGCTACCTTGCAGTAATAAGTGGTACGAGCACCAACCAGAGGGAGTGATATTAAACGATCAGGCAAAGATCCTCTGGGACTATGGTATCAGAACGGATAGGGTGATACGTGCAAATAGACCAGACGTGACGTTGATTGACAAAGTCAAGAAGAAAGTATCACTCATTGATGTCGCAATACCATGGGACACCAGAGTTGAAGAGAAAGAGAGGGAAAAAATGGATAAGTATCAAGATCTGAAAATAGAAATAAGAAGAATATGGGATATGCCAATGGAAATCGTACCCATAATCATAGGAGCACTAGGCACGATCCCAAGATCCCTGAAAAGGAATCTAGAAAAACTAGACGCTGAAGTAGCTCCAGGACTCATGCAGAAGAGTGTGATCCTAGAAACGGCGCACATAGTAAGAAAACTGATGGACTCCTAAGGAGGCAGGATGCAACCCGGAACCCCACACTATAAATACCACCCAGTCGAATTGGAGGACTGTGATAGAGCAAAAAGAAGAAGAAGAAAAAAAAATAATAATAATTCTGTATTTCCGATTACCTATTGTTACTTCTTTCAAATGAACTCCATGTTCTTTGGAAGACTGACTTTCAAGTCAATGGCCCCTATTGGTTTTTTCCATATAAATAGAGCACCTTCGGAATAATAATAATAATAATAATAATAATATAATAGTCTTACTATAATGGGCGTTATGTTTGTCTTCCGTCTGTTATTCAATCACGGCCAAACACCTGGTCCGATGGGCATGAAACTTGGCAGGGTTATAGTGGGGACCCCTAAGATGGTTTATAATGGGGTTTCATCCTACCTTCCTCCCTCCCTCCCTCCAAAGGGGTTGGGAGTGAGAAGGGATTCCCTGCTGGTTATGCCCGGAGACTTAATTACTTTACATACATATGTTTGCTAGCAATAATAATAATAATAATAATTTTTGTTTTAGTAACTATCGAAAACATACCATCGTGGCAATTTTGGTGTCGACTTCATTCTTTGATATTCATATAGGGACGGTGCATTCTTTGGATATCTATAGTACGGCTTCATTCTTTGATATCATATAGTACGGGCTTTTTCATTTCTTTGTTATTCATATAGTAGGTTTCATTCTTTGAATTCATAATACGGCTTGCATTATTTGATATCCATATAGTACGGCTCATCTTGTTAATCATATAGGTACGGTTCATTCTTTGATATATATAGTTTACGGCTTCATTCTTTGTTATCATTAGTACGGTTTCATTTTTCTTGATATTCATATGTTTACGGCTCATTCTTTGCATCATATTAGTAACGGTTTCATTCTTTGTTATTCATATAGTTTACGGTTTCATTCTTTGATATACATATGTACGGCTTCATTTCTTTGTTATTCATATAGTTTACGGCGTCTTCATTTGTATCATATAGTACGGTTTCATTCTTGTATCATATAGAGGCTTCATTCTTTGCTATTCATATAGTTACGGCTTCATTTTTGTTATCATATTAGTACGGTTCATTCCTTTGATATTCATATTTAGTACGGCTTCATTCTTTGTTAGCATATAGAGTACGCGTTGGTCATTGCCTTTGATATTCATATTTAGTAACGGCTTCATTCTTTGATATTATTAGTAACGGAATTCATTCTTTTGTTATTCATATTAGTTTTTTTTATACCGGTTTCATTCTTGATATCCAATATTGTACGGCTTCATTCTTGGTATTTCATAAGTTAGCTTCATTCTTGTTTGATATCATATAGTACGGCTTCATTCTTTGATATCATATAGTACGGTTTCATTCTTTGATATCATATAGTACGGTGTTTCAAAATCTTTGTACAGGGTCATTTAATTTTGGATATATAATAGTACGGCTTAGAACCTAAAATCCCTTAAGAAAAGGCAACAGGTTTGACGGATATATTGTTTGTTTGTTTGTTTGTTTGTATGGTGCTTTTACGTTGCATGGAACCAGTGGTTATTCAGCAACGGGACAAACGGCTTTACGTGACTTCCGAACCACGTCGAGAGTGAACTTCTATCACCAGAAATACACATCTCTCACTACTCATTGGAATGGCCGAGAATCGAACCCAAGACCACCCAGGTGGGACGCTAATACCATATTAACCACGCCGCTGAGGCAAGTGCAAATGCAGCAGATTTGATGTGATTTTCATTTGAATTTAACTTTACAATAAAAGTGGTCTTCTGTCTACGAAGAGTGAAAACAAAAGTCGGACGATATCAAGACCTCCATCTGTGTGTCTCTATCTTTAACAGCTGTCAATTTACTGTTTCGTCTGTCTGTTCTTTGTCTTGAATATTTGTGATAATAACCTTGATCTTCATTTTTTAGATATTTTTATGTATATGTAGTATATGCTTAGTATGTATATATTATGTTCGTGTTCGTGTGCTTTAATGCATTAAGTAACATACGAAAGGACATACATATACATAGAGATATATATATAGTTTATGTTACTTATGACATCAAAGCATGCAGGTACACAAGGACATACATACAGATAGAGATATGTATATGTTGCTTAAGACATTAAAGCATGCATATACATGAGATATTCATATACATATGTATATGTATTATATAATGAATTATGTAAAATTATTCAGATTAACATCAGAAACGTAAAGTGTAATTAAAACTGGAAAAATTCAGGATATTGAAGCATTAAAAATATTATTTATAAAAAAGGAATTGCAACATGAAAAGAAAATATTAAAATTATTTTAAAAAAGGAAGAACCGTTCATATATATATTAAGAAAAAGATTAGAAAGAAGCTAATAATATATATAATAAAAAAGACTCATTTAAGGCTTATTAAAAGGAAGCCCATCGGAAATTACCGAAGCTTGTGATTAATCTCAACAGCTACAAATAAGGTCGCTTGCTGAAGCTGAATAGGAGGTCGTCCTTTGAGGTATTCGCGGGGGAGGGGGGGGTGGGGGGGGGGGGGGGGGGGGGGGGGGGGGGGGGGGGGGGGGGGGGGGAGTTGGCCAATATTAGGCTGTGTGTGTGTGTGTGGTGTGTCGCGTGGAGTTTGTGAAAATTAATCAAATATTCTTTGTTATCAATATATATTAGCCGAAACCACAGGAAAACTTAAAAAAAAAAAAAAAAAAAACGACTAGTGCCAAGTACTTTCGCGTATTTAACACATCTTCGGGGCACAAAGTAATACAAAACGTAAAAACGAGTGACCAAGAAAGCTCTCACAATAGCAAAGTGAAGAAAAAAATACATGTAGCAAAATATATGGTTGGGTGATCTAGACGAATGTTGTTTCTGTTTGTAATGGCCTTATTGTACATATATTTTTTTTCTTCACTTTGCTATTGTGAGAGCTTTCTTGCTCACTAGTTTTTACGTTTTGTACTACTTTGTGCCCCGAAGATGTGTTAAATACACAAAAGTACTTGGCTCTCTGTCTTTTCTTTTTAAAATTTTCCCCTATGGCTTCAGCTAATAAACAAAATCATGTGCTTTACTTTTGTGATTTTTCTTTATAGTATCAATATATTATATATATATATATAGATATATATTTATATATAACTAATAAAATATATATAATATATGCAAATATATATGTATGGACATGACATATATGTATATGTACATATATATATGTATATATATATATATTGTAGTATATATATATATATATATATATATATAGTATATATATATATATAATCAACTATAAAATTCCCTGCGGTAGCATACTAGTATATATGAAAAATTATATTCATTCCGAGGTAGAGCGAAATTTGGATATTAAAGGACATTTGTAGCTTGTAATGCGAATATATATATATATATATATATATATATATATAATATATACATATATATATATATATAAAAGGTTTGGTTTTTTTGCCACGAAGGAAAAAAATGAAAAAGCGAGATACCGAGTACTTGCGGAGGGTCCTATTCAGACCATGACTTAGGCAAACTGATTTTACAAAAAACACCATAGTCAAAAGAAGGCTTTAATTAAATACAAACTGACACTACCAGATTAGCCATAAGGGCGATTTTGACTCTACAGAGAGGAGGAGTCGCCATCGGCTAGCCACACCTTGAAGGATACCCGCCGTAAACAAGTGATTCTTCCAGAAAACAGTACATTTTGAAAACAACACGGGAGCATATACAATTCAATATCAGAAATTTTTTTACACAAATTGTTTTCCCAACAAAAATTATTATTAGTGAAAAGACGAAAGAAAATATAAATATATATATCGAGCAAGAGAAAGAGGGAGAGAGAATATCGAACCAGAGAGAGAGAGAGAGAGAGAGAGCAGAGAGAGAGAGAGAGAGAGAAAGAAATAATAACTATATACATGTGGGACTAATTTATTAGTTTGTTCATTTATTTTGAGGTCCTTCATAAACATCTTACAAATATATGGGTCAAAATGGTATATTTCCAGACTAAGATTTAGGTTGTTTTTATTAGTGATTTTGTATAATTGCCGATTCCAGTAAATTTCTTGAAACATAATCATTAGATCTAGCAATTACCGAGGTATCACCCCAATTAATACAATGAGATTTTTCACTCAGATGTATAAACAGTGCATTTGAAGTCTGGGCTGTTCTAACTGAATACTATGCTGCTTAATCCGAACACATAAATTTTTACTAGACTGACCAACGTAAAACGATGGGCAATCCTTACAAGGAATTTTGTAAATGATGTTGTTATTTGTTACGGGACTATTCTTAATTAGCATATCTTTGATGGTATTGTTATAAGAGAACACTACATTAACATTAAACGATATAAATATTGATTTTATAAGGGTTTCAAATCCACGAAAAATAAGGTAAGCTAAGTACATTTTTTAGGCATTTCTTTTTCATTAATAGCAACATTATAAAACTTTTGATGAGCTTTTGATAACATAAATCAATTAAATGAGGTGGGTGGTAGCAGATATCGTTTCCTATCTTTTTATGTATTTTATTTCTTGGTCCAGATAATGTGGACTCGTGATACGCAAAGCGCGTAGGAACATAGAAGAAAAAATTGAAAAATTTTAATACTAAGATGGGTGTTTTTTTCAAGGGATGAGAGGTATTCTTCTTGTACTTCTTTTTCAGAGAGGTAAATTATCCTCTGTGTGTGTGTGTGTGTGGTGTGAGAGAGAGAGAGAGAGGACGAACAAGGACGAACGTAAACACACGCTATTATGACTTTCGAATCACTCATGCATTGTCAATTTAGGCCTAATTGGGATAAATATTGGAGACGAGGTGGAGTTCTTCGGAAGGTCCTTTGTTCTCTGCACATCCATCGATGATTTGTGGAGTATTACAACCGTTCTCTCTCTCTCTCTCTCTCTCTCTCTCTCTCCAACTCCAGTCCACAGTTTTCAGTCATTAAAATTACACGGCTTCCGTGTCGTGTTCTGAGAACACCTGAATTTATATTCTGAGTGTGTCAGTCTCCTCTCTCTCTCTCTCTCTTCTCTCTCTAAACAACAACAACATCGAATACAAAAACTCCAAAACTTTGCGGCAAAAGTGACTGATGGGAAGGCAAAGAAATACGATCATGTAACCCCAATTTTAAAGAAATTAGAATGGCTAAATATAGAACAAAGAATACAGTATGACTTATGTCTGTTAGTTTATAAAATATTGAATAATTTATTACCAACATGGATTTTTCCTCTGACATTAGTTGGACTTAGAAGTGACAGGACAACAAGAAATAGCAACGACCTTTACGTACCAAGGACGAAAATACCGAGCTGGGTAAAAAAGATCGTTCACGGTAAAGGGTCCTTTAGCTTGGAATAAGCTACCAACAGCTAATAAAAAACTATAAGTTGATATCAATTCTTTCAAATCACTCTAAAGAACATTGTTTTTTGCCGATAGGTTGATAACGCTTTATACGGTAACATCACTGCATTACCAGAATTGTAACAATAGAAGGGCAACTTTCTAAATCATATGAGTCTATTACACATAAGTAAAATTATACATATTATTTTGTATTTTTAAGATGTTAAATCAGGTTTTTTTTGTTTTTTTGTGAAACTGTGAGTAGTATTAAATGTAAACTCATGCATTGCAATATATCCTTGTAAGATACAGATAGCCAATGTAAATATTGGAAATAAAGCTTATTATTAATTATTATTATTATTATTATTATTATTATTATTATATTATTATTATTATTATTATTATTATTATTATTATTACTCTCTCTCTCTCCAACTCGAGTCCGCATTTTTCTGTCATTAAAATTTCATGTCATTAAAATTTCGTGTTCTTAGGACACCTGAATGTATACGTATACTCTTGAGTGTGTCCTCTCTCTCTCTCTCTCTCTCTCTCTCTCTTCTCTCTCTCTCTCTCTCTCTCACTTTTCTCGTCCCGTGCAGCTTCTTCAAGCACGCCGACTGCTGTGGTAAAAATCTCATCAGGTGCTTTGGATATACAGCATCTTTTTGCGACGGAAGTCTTTCTCCAAAACAAGACGCTCAGATATCAGAAACTAATCTTCCGCCTTCAGGCTCGTTTCTGCCTCGAGTCGATATCGGAGGCCTCTGGTGTTTTCTTTGGAAACAGGAGAGAGAGAGAGAGAGAGAGAGAGAGAGAGACGACGAGAGAGAGAGAGAGAGAGAGAGAGAAATTTCTGTTGTTATTTCTCAGGTTGTTAAATCATTTCGTATTGAGAGATTTCTTACTTTTATTTTCGCGGGTTGTTGAATTATTTTGTAGGGAGAGAGAGAGAGATTTCTTGCTCTTATTTCAGGTTGTTAAATTATTTTTGTATTGAAGAGAGAGAGAGAGAAGAGAGAGAGAGAGGACGAAGAAGGAGGAGATTCGGCGAGAGAGAGAGACGAGACGGAGAGAAGAACGAGAAGAGGAAGAGGAGAGGGGGGGAGGGAGATTTCTTGCTTTATTTCTCAGGTGTTAAAAATAATTTTGTATTGAGAGAGAGAGAGAGACGAGAGAGAGAGAGAGAGAAGAGTGAGCGCATTTAAATCTTGTATTGAGAGAGAGAGAGAGAGAGAGAAGATGAGAAGGAGAGAGAAGAGAGAGAGAGAGGAGGGAAGCTCTGTCTATGAACAGACCCTGCCACATTCGAGCTTCCCATCTCTCGAGAGAGTGACACTCTCCGAATTTTTAAACTTCAGAAGTTTGTCGTGTTGTAGAGATCCAGAAAACAAGAGCAGGTATGGAAATGTTCCCATGTTCACAGCTTCGTTTATTCTGCTGCACTTCTGAAGAAAGTGATAATATATATACTGTGTTAGTTCTCTTCACTCATCTTTCTTTAATTTTTTTTGGGGAATGTTCCCAGGTTATTATTATTATTATTATTATTCAGATGAACAAGAGGTCATCAGGCCTGCCTGTGGCTTATTCATACTCCCTTCTATGCGGACAGGTGGAAAATATGTATTCTGCAACAGGCCATGCCTGTGACTGCCAAAAGGGGCAAAAAGAATTAGTCACAGACTGGCTTGACGGCTGCGGGGTTGAATATTTGGAGCAAAGTGGGAGAGGCTTCGTGTTCCCCCAGCACGGGTCCCTCCTACTTTGCTCGAGGTATTCAACTCCGCAGCCGTCAAGCCAGTCTGTGACTAATTCTTTTTGGGCCCTTTGGATTCACAGTCATGGCCTGCTGCAAAATACGTATTTTTCACCTGCCCGCCTAGAGGGGAGCATGAATGAGCCACAGGCTGGCTGATGACGGTTGGGTTGGAGCTCAGAGCAAGATGATTCGCTGCATATTAATCAGAGCAAGATTGCTGCTGCTCCATATTGCTTAGAGTAAGATTGCTACCGGTGCATATTGCTCAGAGCAAGATTGCTGCTGCTCCATATTGCTAAGAGCAAGATTGCTGCTCTATATTGCTCAGAGCAAGATTGCTGCTGCTCCATACTGCTGAGAGCAAGATTGCTGCTGCTCCATATTGCTCAGAGAAAGATTTGCTGCTGCTGCTGCATACTGTTCATATTGTCGAGCAAGATTGTTGCTTTTCCTTGATTGGCTGAGAAGGAAGATTTGCGTGCTAGCTCCATATTGCTCAGAGCAAGAATTGCTGCTGCCTGAGTATTGCTCAGACAAGGGCAAGATTGCTGCTGCTAATGTATTGTTCAGACCAAGATTGCTGCTGCTCCATATTGCTTCGTGCAAGATTGCTGGCGCTGAGGATTGCTCAAGACGCAAGATTGCTGCGCTTATGTATTGTTGTGACCAAATGCTGCTGCTCCATATTGCTCAGAAACAAGATTGTTGCTTTTCCTTATTGCTGATTGCTGATCAGGATATTGCTGCTGCTGGCATATTGATGCACGAGCAAGATGCTTGCTGCTGCTAGCTGGCTTATGGCTAAGAGCAAGATTGCAATTCTTTGGATTGTGACATAGTTGAAGATTCATTGATTGGGTACACTAAGGGATACCCCAGTTCCTTATACCTTTGTAGTTTTTGTTGAATGATAATTGTCTGGGATTCATTGAATATATAGATGATACTGACATTTATCTCTATGCTTCCAGGTGAGTCGAACTAGCTTTTGCCCGAGATATCTTCAAAGGTAAGTAAGCCCTTATTCGACTTCCTGTTTGTTCGACGTTGAAATCGTTACGCTTTATGCATCATGTTCATTAACTTCTAGATATCTGTACGAATTTCGCGTCAAGTTAGTTCGCTGTAAACACGTAAAATAAATTTCCTCCCTTTAACTCTCATGAACGTGAGAAATATACCACTTACTTTTTTTAACTTCATAAAACTAAAAGACGTAAGAAAATATTACAGTTAAAGTTTGTAATGTTCAGTTATTATTATCTTTATTGTTATTATTATTATCTTTATTATTATTCAGAAGATGAACCTTATTCATATGGAACAAGCCCACCAAAGGGACCATTAACTCGAAATCCAACCTTCCAAAGAATACGGTGTTCATTAGGAAGAAGTAAGACGAGGTAAAGGGAAATACAGAAAGAAAGAGACCCCACTTATCAAAAAAGACAAAAAATATTAACAAATCGACAAACAGATAAAAATGTATTAAAATGCAATGAGAATACTATTACGGTAGTAATGTGTTCTATAAGTCATCAGTAGTTAACTCATTTAGCAATTTCATCGGCTTTTCTTTAGATTAATTTGTAGATAAAAAGAACTATTATTCTTTTAAGAAGGGTAGCTTTTCTGTTTCCACTGTGCGGTCTTATCAAAAGATTCTTTGAGAAATTCGCTTGCTGTATTTTTAAAAACGTAGACGGAGGTGCATCGACAATATCAGGAGGACTGGTCTGTTTTGGAGATTTTTTGGATAACTGCGTAAGAGCAGTGTGATTCAGCAGTGAATAATAATGTCAAGATCTATGGAAACATTCCTTGATTATCAGGTTTATATACAGATTTTTTGCATAAAAATCTAGTCAGAGATAAAAGCATGTATATTCGCTTAGGAGAGAGAGAGAGAGAGAGAGAGAGAGAGAGAGAGAGAGAGAGAGAGAGAGAGAGAGAGATATGCATGAAAACGGTACATTTGATGGCTTTCTCGTTAAAGCATTACGCAAGAAAAACTCCAATTTATTGCAAATTACAGCAAATTGGAACTTGACTGATACTGAATGTTATTTTGCAATAAAATCTTCATATAATAGTTAATTAGCCCTTTCAGAATTACTCTTAATGTCCAGGGAAATTCTATCTATTTTATGTCCACAAAAACTCAACACGTGAAAAATGGCCTACATGATAGTTATTTTTAGGATTTTTTGAAATCGTTTAACATATGCTTTATATTACTGCGAGTTGATGAAATATTTATAGCGACATTAAACTAGAGTTAGTTGCATTTGAAAGCTGTATAAATACTTTATCACACATAAAAAGTTAATGAAGGTATTAGGAGATGCCCTCACTATCCAAATCCATTCGTTTTGGGGAGGATACACATTTACGTCTTTGGTTATATTACAAGTCGATCCCCTTTGTAGATAATTACGAGTGAATGCAATACTTGTGTTAATACAATACTTATGATTGCAGTACTTATGAGTGAATATTCATGAGTGAATACAATACTTATGAGTACGTGCTCATGAATGAAAATAATAGTTATGAGTGAATACAATACCTCTGAAGTGATTGCAATACTTATGAGTGAATACAGCAATTTTGAGTGAAAGCATTTGAGTAAAAACAATACTTATGAGTGAATACAGTACTTTTGAGTGAAAACAATACTTATGAGTGAGCATAGTACTTTTGAGCGAAAACCTTTGAGTGAAAACAATGCTTATGAATGAATACAGTACTTATGAGTGAGTATTGATAAGTGAATACAATACTTATGAGTAAATACTTATGAGTGAATACAATGCTTTTGAGTAAAAACTTTTGAGTGAAAACAATTCTTACGAATGAATACAGTTCTTATGAGTGAATATTGATAAGTGAATACAATACTTATGAGTGAGTACAATACTTATGAGTAAAACGTTTTAAGTGAAAACTATACTTATGAGTAAAAACTTACGAGTGAAAACAATACTTATGAATAAATACTTATGAGTGAATGCAGTACTTATGATTGAAAACTTTTAGTGAAAACAATACTTAACTTGTTACTCAATGATGTATTAATGAATAGTGTATGAAGCGAAATTCATTATCTTGAAAGCGAATAATAATGAATACGGGATCATTTTGTCCTCGATGTTAAGGTTGGTTAATTTAACTTGATTGGAACCTTATTGGTTGAAGTTTTCGTATTGAAATGAAATTGATCGTGGGATGAACAGGAGAGAGTTGAGTTGGATATAAAAAGATAGATATTTTATCATCATTCTCCGCTGTTCTCTGAGAGTCTGCGTGTCTGGCTGCGCAGAAAATGTAATGTAGGGTGGGGGTGGGGGAAATGGGGGGGGGGGGGGAAATAAAGCACCAATTGAAAAGCATGAAAAATATAGGGGAAAAATAAAAGAAAAATAGGAAAATGTAGGGGGAAAATAAAATCAGAAAATGTAGGGGGGGGGGGGGAGGGGGGGGGGGGGGGGGGGGGGGGGTGGGGGGGGGGGGGGGGGGGGGGGGGGGGTGGGGGGGGGGGGGGATAAAAGCAGAAAAACGTAGGGGTTGAAATAAAAGCAGCAGCATCAACCCACTGGGAAAGGGATGATGTGACAACACTGGAAAGAGAGTTTAGCAGTGATGGATGAGAAAGCCGGAGACACACAATGTTTATGCATGAGAGGGACGGAACGAACGACGAAACCAAAAAATGTAAAAACACAACAAAAGGATAAAAATGGTAAATGTGAACCCTTGCAATGATATATGACTTACCTGGTAGACTTGGAAGTCTCTCTTCGGGTAAAAGTGTGAGGATTTATGTCGGAGACATAAACCAGTGACGGAGTTCGGACGCTAAATTCTGATCAGATCTGGTGGGAAAGAGGTGCATGTGGATGACATAGTTTACCAGAGAGAGAGAGAGAGAGAGACAGAGAGAGAGAGAGAGAGAGAGAGAGAGAGAGAGAGAGAGAGCGTTCTTGCTGTAGGACAGAAAGTGTGGGGAAGACCCATTTGCTCTGTGATTCTTTTACATTTTTTTAATTGTCATTTTTCATGATTTCTTCTTATTTCTAGATCGATTTCAGTCATAAGCGACCATCCAATTAATTATGTTGCGATCGTGTGAGTGTTCACACAGATTCGTCACGTTTCGTAATGGGGTCACACGAAACTTAAAATTTATTTATTTGTTAATGTAATAAATTATTTATTTTTTTATTTAAATATCCCATACAGTTGGGTGTATGTTGTGGAGGAGGGAGGGGTTGGGCTTGGCATGGGGAGGGACGGAGGCATGATTGAAACGGAAAACGGAACATCTTTTTTGTTGGACTGCAAATCAAATGGGAGAAAATGGCGACATGTTGCTATTATCCCAAAATATCCTTTAAATTCCTAGCAACTCATCAAAATACAAAAAGATTTTTTTTACTAAATTAAATACATTCACTTTTCTCAAACAAAGTTTGGATTCAATTCCAAACGCCAATATCCCTTCCGATCTAAAGTTTCCGAAATATTTTCAATCGATACTCCAGTCGTCATTACTAATTAAATGTTGCATCAAGGTAGCTTGTTTTTGGATAATAGTTTTATATTTGTTTTTAACTTTATAGTAACCTCTGTTGCACTGATAGTTTTCCCGTGCATTGATAAACTCGTTTGCATATGACATAATCAGATATATAAATAGATATTTCTAAAACACCAGGTGACTTTTAGAGCTCGATTCCTTCCTAGATCTGGAAACAGGAATCACGAATTTCCCATTGAATTTAGAACGTTAATCGAAATATGATGTTTTTTAGCATTCGTTCAGTACCAATGTAGGCATCACTGAAGGGTCTTTGCAGCGTCCCTTCTGCCCCTAGCTGCAACCCCTTTCATTCTTTTTGCTATACCTCCGTTCATATTCTCTTTCATCCATCTTACTTTCCACCCTCTTTACAATTGTTTCTCTAACAAGTGTTTCAACATTAACTTTTTTAGCGCTGAATGACCTCGTTGTTGTTGTTTGTGTTTTTTTAGACTAAGCTGACCTTATGCCAGCACGGGCTCTTGCTCTAGAGCATCCTGTGAAAAAAAAATGACCTCATCTTAGGTCCCAGCGCTTGGTGGCCTTTGACCTACATTTCGTGTCCTAATTCCATTAGTTCAGTATAATTTAGTCCCCTTGTCTATTACACACCAATCTTGTCAGCTGTTCCCGTCGATAATTTGTCTTTATAGTTATTAGTAATTATCTAACTTCACAACCTGATAATCGGTAATGTTCATTTACGAAAAAATTTCTTAGATTTTCAGTAAAGTAGATACCGTCTTCAAGCCGTTGCCCGTCGTCTCATAATTTAGTCAATCTTAATTTGAAGTTCATGTTCCCGTTGTGAAATAATTCAGTTGTCCTGAATTAGTGAACTGAAATAGACTTTAAACTTTTCTCTGAGTATTGATTAATTCCTAGAGGTAAGGAATCTCTGTCCTAGATATACTTCACGGCATTTGGTCTGGCATTTCATGATGTTTCAAGTCTACGGTATCCCTACGGCTATAGGCAAGTGGGTCACTGGGTTGGTAAAGCCTTCTGATTATAAATATGTAAATAAATAAATAAATTTACGATTTGGATATTTAACCATAAAAATAGCCATCAGATAAATGTCGTAACAGATCTGTAGGACAATATACCACAATATGCAATTCCAGGGACGGACGAAGAGAGAGAGAGAGAGAGAGAGAGAGAGAGAGAGAGAGAGAGAGAGAGAGAGAGAATTACTTTTACAACATGATAAGAGAATTGGAGGCGTATAAAAGATCGTCGTAGGATCTTGCATGACAATATGGGAATCCCGGGAAGGACGAAGAAATGGCGGGAAAAGAAAGGAATAAAAGAGGAAAGCGAAAATGACGGAGAAGAGAGCAGAGAAGAGCAGAGAGAGAGAGAGGAAGACCAAAGAGGAATCCAAAAATGAAAAACGGTTGGGGCGATCCCGTTATCGTAATTCTCAAGCAACTCGGAAAATGTTTTGTAGCGATGAGAAACTCACGAGGCAACGTAACAAAAAGATTTGATGAGAGAGCCTCTCTCTCGATCTCTCTCTCTCTCTCTCTCTCTCTCTGCTCTCCTCTCTCTCTCTTTTGTTCTCGCGTCGATTTTTATTCCAACTTCTGCTACTGGCTTTGTTTAGGAACCCCACGTCAAACCTCTCCCTAAAGCACTCTCACTTTCTCTCTCTCTCTCTCGTCTCTCTTCTCTCTGTCTCTCTCTCCTCTCCCCTCTCTCTCCCCTGAATATCCCCTTTATCTATCATAATATCCCTTATATACTTGATATAATATTCCACCACGCCCTCTCTCTCTCTCTCTCTCTCTCTCTCTCTCTCTTGTCTCTACCCCTGAAATATCCCCCTTGATCAATCATTAATAATCTAATATTTATACGTCTCTCTCTCTCTACCTTAAATATAACCCCTTAATCTATTCTTTGATGTAATATTTACACCTCCTCTCTGCTCTCTCTCTCTCTCTCTCTCTCTCCGGATCTCCTCCCACCCGAATTTCCCCTCGACTCGGAGTATTTTATTCCCTGTTCCGACTCCCCTCTTGTCTTTCCCTCACCCATATGGATTACAGGCCATTTTTCTTTGTAACTTTTAATGGTTAGGAGTCGCCTTTTCTTCTGTTTTGCCTCTTATTAAATGCTGCTCTCTCTCTCTCTCTCTCTCTCTCTCTCTCTAGGTTTTTATTCTCCTTCCAGAAGACGTCCCTCGGTTTTTTTTTTTTTTTTGCCATTTTTACTTTCTTTGTTTTCTCTCTCTTTGCTGACTGCTTCTGTCGTTACGTGTATGTACGTTTGTACGTGATCGTTAGGTTTGATTAGGTGAGATTTGTGTGGTTAGGTTAGATTATAGTTAGTTTAAGGTTAGGTAAGTATGGTTAGTTTAGATCATGGTTAGTTTAGATTATGGTTAGGTTAAGGTTTGGTTAGTATGGTTAGTTTAGATTATGGTTAGGTTAAGGTTAGGTTAGGTTAAGTTAAGGATAGGTTAGGTTAAGTTAAGGTTAGGTTAGTATGGTTAGTTTAGGTTTTGGTTAGGTTAAGGTTAGGTTAGTTTAGGTGAAAGTTAAGTTAGATTAGGTTAAGTTAAGTTTAGGTTAGGTTATGTAAGGTTAGGTTATGTACAGTTAAATTATGTACGGTTAGGTTAGGTTATTGTATATCCAAGCACTTCCAGTCGGTAATATTTCGTGAAATAGATTAAATTTACTTAGAGCAATTGGACTACATTACATAGAATATCTGCGAGCAGAGAAAGGAGCAAATGAACATATATAATAAAAAAAAAATTCAGATCTTTTGTTCATGTCTGTATACTAGACAAATCCACTCGTAAGTTTTTACGCTTCAAAAACCGAGTACAGAAGGTCATTGTTGAAGCCTACACGTTTCTTAAAATATATAGTTTAAGTCTACACGTTACTTAAAATAAATATTTTATACTTCGGTCACACATTCAAGTTCTAAAGAGTCTTGGCCGTTTCCTGGTAGATCGGCTTAATGCCAGATTCTCAGCTCCGCTTAGGTACTCAGAGACTTATAAAAAAAGGGAAAAAATATTCACAAAATAATATTTGTCTGACTTCTACTCTTTCTCGTTTTGCTAAATTGTTCGCTATAACAATTGCAGTTTCCTTAGTTCATTGTATTCATTGTAATTTTGGGTGGTTTAGGACCCTTTATTGCTGGTCTGTTTTGTACACTTTTTTATTTATTTATTTATTTCAGCTACTTGATTCATTGGTAAGTATTTTACACATTATACACACCTCAGAATACTGTGTATTTCGAAGGGCATTTCACGACCCGTATCGGTGGTTTATAAGAATTGTATATAGACCCTTCTTGTGTTTACTTCCAGTTAATTCTTCCTTGTGGTGTAAGTTTCTCTTCTCTCTCTCTCTCTCTCTCTCTCTCTCTCTCTCTCTCTCTCTCTCTCGTTTCATGACACACTACAGCATGTTAAAGTACAAATCATTTACTCCTTGACATTATCGCTACTGCGTCCCTCTCTCTCTCTTTGTGACACCACAGCATGTTGATTTCGCCTCATTTCCTGGTTTACGTCCTTGAGACTGCTTGGCATCTGTTGCAAATCTCTCTCTCTCTCTCTCTCTCTCTCTCTCCTCTTGGTGTCTCGCAGAAAATATAACTCCTTTATTTTCCGCCCATTTGGGGACAACTTTTTTCTCCCCCGCACCTGTCTCCATTCCTCCCCTATAACAGCTTCGTTTCCCCCCCACCAACACCTGTCTCCATTTCTCTCCGTTTTCCTCCATATTTACCTTCATTCCGACAATTCTTTTATCAGGCTACGTTAGAGGGGAAAGGGAAGGATAGAAGGGGAAAGGAGGGAAGATCAGCATAGCCATAAAATCATTTATATTATCTCTAAACATCAGAGACATTTTCTCAGGCTGTTTCCAGGTTATGACGTCTCGTCGGGATTTTTACAATTTTTTCTACCCTAAAATTCTCCCTGAATTCGGATGACCTTCTTCCTCAACCATTGTTCGACATTTCTCGCCCATCGTCCCAATTCAAACCCTTTCTTTATTTCTGGTCAGTTTGCTTTGTTTAACTTGTAAAATAAATCGATACATAAAGGATTTATGACCCTTGGTGTCGTTTTGAAAGCCTCGATCAGCAGCAGCGATTATTATCAAGGGTCGATGCTATTTTGTTTTCCGTCTAGAATTGGTCTTCCATAAAACACTGAAGCTATAGGAGATTCACATCAGCCGTCCATTTGACGTCTAGGCCAGTCCCTTACGACGCTCCTGATTGGCTGTTGATAAACCAGTCACAGGGCTGGAAACTCTCAGTCTCTCTCGAGTGTTCACATAGGCAGGATGTATGTTCCAGCTCTCCTAAAAGACGTATCCTTTAGGAGATGGGGAGCATACATCCTGCCAATGTGAAACATTCGAGAGAGACTGAGAGTTTCGCCTAGCCGTGTGATTGCTTATCAACAGCCAATAGCAGTCGCTCGTAGAGGTTGGCCTAGACATCAAATGCACGGATGATGTGAATCTACTATACTGAGGGAATCGGTCTCATCTTCCTTGTGACGTTTCTCTCTGTCTGTCTATCTCTCTTTCTGTGTCTGTCTGTCTGTCAGGGAGGGCGGGGGAGGCGAAGGGCAAATAAACGTCACACGCTGAGCCTTTCCAATTTCGTAAAATAGGCCTATTCGCTGGAGAGGGCTGACGCGAATCGTTTCAGATTTCAAGTTACGGAACACTTCGAGGACTTGTGGGTAAAGCCTTGCGTAAGTGATGGTTTCGGTATGTTACATGTATGTTACATGTACTATATGTGATTCACATTCAGTTCGGAATTTGTCAGGTTATTGTTCAAAGTGCTTGGGTGTTTTCAGAATTGTACGTATGCATGTGTTATAGGTGAGGGTGGGGTGTGTGTATGTATGTATGCATGCATATGTTATAAGGGTGGGGTGTGTATGTATATATGCATGTATATATATATATCATATAGATATATATATATATATGATATATATATATATATATATTATAATCTATATATTATTAATTGATATGACTTATATAATGTATATATATTGATATGACTTTTATATATATATATATATATATATATATATATATATATATATATATATAGGGATGTTACATAAAAAAGGGGAATTTGCTACGATAATGATTAATAATATGTAATGTGATATGCTGTGACATTTCTTAGAATGTGGAGTCATCATTTAGAGACAGCGGTCCGAGTGACAAACCTTGGGAATGCTGATGTATCTTCGTTGGGGTGGTGTGATCAAAATTACTGTCTTAGCAAATCAGTGCATGTCCTGTTGCTACAGGCGATCGCAGAGGTGCCTTTGAAAGTAGATACAGGCAGTTCATGGGTGTGGACAATGTGTGAGTTCATGCGTACGTGTGAACCTTTTTCTTACATATGAGAGTGTTAAGTAACCATGATGGATAGATCATCAGAGAGGTGGCAGAGCCAAGATGGCTTCTGCCAAAGTGTTTATAGAGAAGTGATAGTGTATACTGTGTTGCATGGGTAAGCATATTTACTTTTGGCCAAAGGATGTGCTTGGATTGTATTTGAATATTTATTTCAGATATGTTCTATTTATATGACATTTTGATTATATTCTTATGCTTATCAGGGTGTTGTCCTGTCTTCTAACAGGCGATTCTGGACAAGGGGAATTGTTCTGGAGAAGGGGGATTGATCTAGAGAAATGGGAACTGACTTAATTACTATGGTGTACTGACTATGTTGACTGTGCCTGATGTTATGACTACTCTAATGTTAGTTATTTGATCAATTACTGAGGGTTATGAGTTATTTGGGCTTCTGAGTTTAACATTTCATTTAATCTTTTTGTTAAGAATCTGAGTTATTCAGTTAATACTTTGCTTTTAAATAAATGCATATTTTTGTAAGTTCCATGTCTGATTTGATGACCTTGGATAGTGGAGTGGGGGAGGTTTATCAAGAGAGAAACAGAGAGAAAGATGTATGGAGAGAGAGAGAGAGAGAGAGAGAGAGAGAGAGAGAGAGAGTGTTACCAATTTCCTTTGGAGGCTCTGGTCCATCGCTACCTTTTAAAATATGCGAACAAGATTTTATTATCTCGTTTTAGTGGTGGCAGCGGTTCTGAACCGTATTATGCCTTTTGTGAGATTGATAGCAGCTTTAAAAAGGCTGTTTTGAGAGTCTGGTTGTGAGACTTTGTTAAGGTTTCAGTTAATGAGTGACAGAGGATAAGAATTATTCAGCCGTCGTTCTGGTACTGGAAGGGAAATTGCAAGCTATGGGGCACTCAGTTGGGCTTTGTAAGTGCGTGTGAATACTAAGTGTCTTTCTCGTTCAAGTGCCGAGTTGTTCCTACACATGCAAGCATGTGAGTATTCGCATGTTTATACGGAAACACCCAAGAATCGGTGATCGGGTGTTCTCTCATTGAAGACGTGAGTGTGACATTATTATTTTTTGCCTTTCTGTATGAATCATTTTTGGAGTTAAAGAGGCAGTTCAGATTACCATTTTCTTTTTCTCATAGGAGCAGAATGTGATGCGTTTTTTTCTTAGCACATATGTAGAGGCAAAGCATACTTTTTTTTAACACATATGTATGCGTGTATGCAACTTATTTCTTGGGGATACTTGGATTGCATTTTTTTGGCCCTTGGAGACAGCTGCCGCTCATGTATACAGACTAGTGGGATCCTTCCATGGGGTTGTGAACTTCTTCCTTTTTTTCCTTTGTGCCAGGGTTATGGGGGTAAGTTTGGCCTTGAAAGGATAGTTCATTGCCACGCTCTTGAGTCCTTGATGACATAGTTCAATGCCACATCAGCTGATAGCCACGAGAGATTATTTAATAATGGGGATATGTTTGGGAATTGGAGACTATTTTAAAATGGTGATGACAAATGGTGATGAATGGTGATGATTGGTGATGTGCCATTCGTGATGTTGAATGGTGGTGATATTGCGCGTTATGAATGGTGATGATTGGTGATGTGCCATTGGTGATGTTGAACGGTGGTGATACTGGAGTTATGGCGGTGTGGCAATAGTGATGAAAACTGGGGAATGGCAATATTAAAGCCTTTACTGGTGATAATGGAGATATTTTATGAAGATATTTTACAGAGAATTATCACGGAGAATTATTATGGAGAATTACTATGGAGAATTATTATTACTGGAGTTATTTATGGGGATTCTATGGGAGTTCACGGTGGTAATAATTTTTGGTGAATGTGACAGTGATTTATGGGTAGTGATAACAATTTCTAGTGAATTTAATGATAGCAATTCTGGTGAAAGGGCAAGTACTTATACTGATGATACTGATATTGGTGTTATTTTTTATACTAACATGGGTGCTTGTACTGATACTAAGGGTGGTGATGTTTGCGTATATAGGAGGTACTAACTACAAATTTAGTTTTCCTTTTTTTTTATGAGTTCAGCAGACAGTTGCTTGAAGTCTATGTGAGTCACAGATGCTACAGGTGTCACGGGAATAGTTAACAGTGCCATTGATTTTTTTTCTTTTCCCTTTTTAGAAGTTAGCCATCGCTGACGTGTTTCTTTTTTTATCATGGGCGAATTTGAATTTATTTTATTTTTCTCTCCGAACAGTTCGTGACTTGGAGTCATTGTTCGGGAATGTGTTTATAATTTCAGCCATTTGATGCTGCAGAGAGATTTAGGGGAAATTGTTTTTGCATTTTTGGATGTATACATAATGGCACTACATTTTTTTTCTTTTTTATACTTGTGAGAATTTGTAAGTTTGAAATGTGATGACAGTAATCCGTAGAGTTGGTGTGTGCTAATGTGTGAATTTGGAGAGTTTTTTTTTTTTTTTTATATTATTGGAGAATTAAGTTGGAGAATTTAGTATTTTCTTTGCAGGGTTATGATAGTGATTTATGATTTAGAGATCTTATGGAGTTCCTTCACGAGTTGTAGTTAGAAATTAGTTCAGTGGTCATATTGGAGGTGATTAAATGTGGATAATGAGAAGACATTCATTTAGTATTTCTTAGAAATTTTGAGGTCATTATTTGATAGATGCATGTCTGGGGTTAATTTTTCTTTAATTGACCGATAACATGACTGACATACTGCAACACCATAAACACGTTCCCCTACGCCTTCAACACAACTTCCATCAACCACTGTGAAGATGTATGCTGCTGATGGTCCCACATGCGAGTGTTTCTACGAGTCTACGGGGTATTGCAGCGCTTTTGGACTATGGAAATCGCCAGTTGTCTTCCACGTGGAGACATTTCGCCTTTCTACAGCGTGTTTCACATGTTTGAACAGCTCCAGACCAATCACATGCATGGGAGTGTGAGAAAGTTCAAGAAGATGAAGAGAATTTCTACATCCAACTGTTATTATAGCCCATATGCAAGCGGTTGGGATAATGTGTGATAGACATTGTACTGCCAGAGACGTGCAATTATTTTTATCATAGTGTTTAATGAGCCGGCCAATGGGTTTTTTCATATGTATAAGCTGTTTATGTGAGCTGTGGCTAGGCTGGTCTAGCATTAGAGGTGGCTGAGCAATCTGTTACATTAAAGAG
>NC_061108.1:138936148-138946148 GCF_015104395.2 Macrobrachium nipponense
AAAAAATAAAATCGAACTTAAAATGAAGAGCAAGGCGCACCTCTCAAAATGACAGAGACAAACGCACTAAAAGAATACACAAGAACAGAAAAAGAAGGCGGACAAAATATATATATATAAAAAAAAAAAAAAAACAACAAGCTAGTTATGCTATGAACAGGGGAACAGCCGATGATTGGCAATTTAATTTAACGAAGGTACAATTTCTCTTTATTAGCAGACTTTCCAAGAGAAGCAGTTCTCCAGGTTCCTTGACTTGCCAATTATTTTAAAGTTGTCATATTTGATCGATGTCTTGCAACTTCTAGCGTGCGATCTTATATTGGAAAGTTCGGGATTAGACAATCTGCAGCCGTACGATAACTCACGCCCAGTGAGAATCGCCCTGACCTTGAGAGACGCCGAGTCGAACCAACGGAATTCCCGGAACTACATCCGGGGCAACTTGTACTCGTATACGAGCCCGACGTCATCAAAGGAGAGCCGATCCTTGAAGGGAAACAAAGAGCATAGTTTTAGGATTTTTTTGGAATTAATTTTATATTTAGAGCACCAATATGATTTTCAAAAATTTTAGCACACTGCTTGGCAAAGTTCTGATTGGTGGGTAAAAAACAAAAGCTGCGTATATAGTAATTTTAGGTACGTTACATTTAGGTGTTAAAGGGTGCAAGTTTTTTATCAAGAACTTTTCTTAATAACCTTAAGTACTAGATGAGGGAAACAGTTTGTTACGGAAGTAGTGCTTAGGAAGAGAATTTCAGAATGAAAAAGAGCCAATTAGAAGTTAGAGATAGAGCCCGATGTACCAAGGTATGCCACAGATTAATTTTAAAATTAATAAAACAAAAAACTATAAAAATTGGAGCCGAGTCCGGTGAATGTACTTTTCCTAAAAATGGTCGTGTTAAAATGATCATTGTCCTTAGTAACTAAAACATCAGGAAAGCCAACTTACCGTCTTGTTCTTTTTCAATAGTAAAAATTTAATATTATTATGGAAGTTGTTGGCTAGGTTTAGGAATCTGTCAGAATTCATATTCATTTTTTTCAATAGAATAAACGAATGTGGCGTCTATATACCTGGCGTAAAATAAGGACAGAAGGGACAAGGGGCACTCCTCCATTACTTGCTCCTCCAGGGAACACATGAAAAATGTTGGCAAAGGTGGTGGGCCGAGGGGGGAGACCCCATCGCCATCCCATCGATCTGTTTAAAAAGCTGGTTACTAAAACAAAGGCCGTGTCCAGCACGGCTAATTCTAAAAAGTGTTTTAAAAGATTCATAAATTACAAAATTACAAATATATAAAGTCAGGTGTAGGGAACAATTTGGTTAAAATAAGATCAATGGTCTCCCTCACAGGAACGTTGGTAAAGACGATTCTACATCTAAACTGACCATATACAAAAATCTGAGCTTTGTGAGAGGATCTTAGTTTTTAAAATCTTCGGAGTTTCTTAGGGTATATCATTCCGGGTCGAACGGCTCCAATAAAGGTACCAGAAACTTAGCAAGCTTGTAGTTTGGGCGTATTGTAGGAGGCTAGGATAGGGCGGAGGGGAACCCCTTGTTTGGGAGGATCTTTAAGGCAGGCCGTACAGGATACCAAAGGAGGACCCGCTGGAAAAAAAGATCATCATAAGTTTTCCTCATTTATTATTCCTTCAGTTTTGAGAGACCGTAAAAATCTATTGATCCTGTCTCTATCCGGTAAATTTCTTGATAGTTGGGTTGTCCTTTTAAATTTTGAGTGAATTTGGGGTGGGGATCATCGAGTATTCGTTCATTTTATTTAAATAGTCAGTTTTTTTTTTTATCTAAAAATAAACTACCCCTCTTCCCTTGTCATGTCTAACAACTATGATGTCTTCACGTTTGATATATTCTTGAGTAGTTCGTAATCCTCCTTCCTGAAAAAGGGAGCCCAGTTAGTTTTTAATTTGGCAAACGTAATTATGAGACACTACCATTAATTCATTTCTGTAGGCGTGATATATCTTTTACATAGATCGAGTCTTTTAATACGTTGGAATAGTATTTCAACGGTAGAAAGAATTGACAAAATTGGGTTTATAGTTAGGCAAGCAGAAGTCTAACCCCGAATGAGAGGGAAAAATTTTTCCCGTTTAGAAAGTACATATTGTGAGAAATTAAAAAACGGTATCATAGTGATTATGGAATTTAGGAAGCAAGACACCTAAATTGGCCAATTTTTTTGGCATGTCTGTTTTGTATGCCATTTAAAAAAACTCTGAATACTTTGGTTAAAAAGACGGATAAAAATGAACCTATCAATGATGGAAAGAGAGTCGATACCTCAGACCTAATGGAGTGAATAATATTTGCACAATCTATCGTTCCCTCTGTTTAACAACCAATTTCATAACTAAGAAGGTATTTAGTGGTATCGTCGTAAAAGGAAAAGAATGGTAAAAAGATGTCTTGTACACTTTAAATCTTATAAAATTAGGAAACGATGTTGTTAATTGCACAGTACCGGAGGAAAGTCCAAAATCCAGAGTAGTTTTTTTTCTTTTCCCCTACATACTTTCTCCAACTGTCGGCACTTCCGTAGGTGGTCCCGTCCATAGCGTGATATAATTACTGTTGAAATGTGGTCTGTCCGCCAGATCGAAGTTTGAAGATGAATAGGAAAGCATAAAAAAGGTGCTTCACATATAGCTAGGTAGAGCGAAGATGTCACAGATGGGTAGCGCAATCATAATCCACACATCAAAGGTACTATAGTAGGCAGGAGAAGGGCGCAGGAACATATACACATCATT
Organism: Macrobrachium nipponense; assembly: GCF_015104395.2. Lineage (NCBI taxonomy): Eukaryota > Metazoa > Arthropoda > Malacostraca > Decapoda > Palaemonidae > Macrobrachium > Macrobrachium nipponense. The sequence goes on from NC_061108.1 coordinate 138,938,939, forward strand.
TGATACATTTATTGTCAACGCGTTTCTTGACCCATGGTCACATCATCAGGACATCTATATAAAAAGGAATCCGAGCACATAATTAAAAGAAACATATATAAGCATAAGAAAACTTAAAATGGAAACTAAGTTGAACTTAAATACCGTTTTTAATTTCTCACAATATGTACTTTCTAAACGGGGAAAAATTTTCCTCTCATTCGGGTTATACTTCTGCTTGCCTAACTATAAAACCCAATTTTTGTCAATTCTTTCTACCGTTGGAAATACTATTCCAACGTATTAAAAAAGACTCGATCATGTAAAGATATATCACGCCTACAAAATGAATTAATGGTAGTGTCTCATAATACGTTTGCCAAATTAAAAACTAACTGGGCTCCCTTTTCAGGAAGGAGGATTACGAACTACTCAAGAATATATCAAAACGTGAAGACATCATAGTTGTTAGACCTGACAAGGGAAGAGGGTAGTTATTTTAGATAAAACTGACTATTTAAATAAAATGAACACGATAACTCGATGATCCCACCAAATTCACTAAAATTGGACAACCCAACTATCAAGAAATTTGACCGGATAGAAGACAGGATCAATAGATTTTACGGTCTCTCAAAACTGAAGGAATAATAAATGAGAAAACTTATGATGATCTTTTTTCCAGCGGGTCCTCCTTTGGTATCCTGTACGGCCTGCCTAAGATCCACAAACAAGGGGTTCCCCTCCGCCCTATCCTAGCCTCCTACATACGCCCAAACTACAAGACTTGCTAAGTTTTCTGGTACCTTTTATTGGAGCCGTTGACCCGGACCCGGAAGAAATATACCCTAAGAAACTCCGAAGATTTTAAAACTAAGATCCTCTCACAAGACTCGATTTGTATATGGTCAGTTTAGATGTAGAAATCCCTCTTTACCAACGTTCCTGTGAGGGAGACCATTGATCTTATTTTTAAAAACCAAATTGTTCCCTACACCTGACTTAATATATTGTAATTTTAATTATGAATCTTTTAAAACACTTTAGAATTAGCCGTGCTGGACGGCCTTTTGTGTTTTTTTAGTAACCAGCTTTTTAAACAGATCGATGGGATGGCGATGGGGTCTCCCCTCGGCCCACCTTTGCCAACATTTTCATGTGTTCCCTGGAGGAGCAAGTAATGGAGGAGTGCCCCCTTGTCCTTCTGTCCCTTATTTTAACGCCAGGTATATAGACGACACATTCGTTCTATTGAAAAATGAAATGATGCTGACAGATTCCTAAACCTAGCCCAACACTTCCATAATAATATTAATTTTACTATTGAAAAGAACAAGACGGTAAGTTGGCTTTCCTTGATGTTTTTAGTTACTAAGGACAATGACATTTTAACACGACCATTTTTAGGAAAAGTACTATTCACCGACTCGGCTCCAATTTTTATAGTTTTTTGTTTTATTAATTTTAAATTAATTCTGTGCATACTTGGTACATCGGGCTCTATCTCTAACTTCTAATTGGCTCTCTTTTCATTCTGAAATTCTCTTCCTTAAGCACTACTTCCGTAACAACTGTGTCCCTGCCATCTAGTACTTGAAGGTTATTAAGAAAAAGGGTTCTTGATAAAAAAAAACTTGCACCCTTAACAGCCTAAAGTAACGTACCTAACTACTATATACGCAAGCTTTTGATTTTTACCCACCAATCAGAAACTTTGCCAAGCAGTGTGCTAAATTTTTTGAAAATCATATTGGTGCTCTAAATATTAAAATTAATTCCAAAAAATCCTAAACTATTGGCTCTTTTTTCCCGTTTTCCCCTTTCAAGGATCGGCTCTGTCCTTTGATGACGTCGGGCGTCGTATAACGAGTACAAGTGCCCCGGATGTAGTTCCGGGAATTACGTTGGTTCGGACTCGGCGTCTCCTCAAGTTCAGGGCCGATTCTCACATGGGCTTGAGTTATCGTACAGGGCTGCAGATTGTCTAATCCCGAACGTTTCCCAAATATAAGATTTTTCGCACGCTAGAAGTTGCAAGATCGATCAAATATGACAATTTAAAATAATTGGCCAAGTCAAGGAACCTCAGGAGAACTGCTTCTCTTGGAAGTCTGCTAGAAAGAGAATTGTACCTTCGTTAAATTGCCAATCATCGGCTGTTCCCCCTGTTCATAGCATAACTGCTTTGTTTTTTTGTTTTTTTTTTTTTATATATATATATTTGTCCGCCTTCTTTTTCTGTTCTTGTGTATTCTTTTAGTGCGTTTGTCTCTGTCATTTTGAGAGGTGCGCCTTGCTCTTCATTTAAGTTCGTTTACCCTTATATTTTTTTTTTTATTAAGTTTAGTTTTTTAAAGGATCATTTTAAGCTGGTTTTTAATGTGTAAAGTATTTAAGTGTGATTCAGTATTTAAATTCAACTAGTTTCCATTTTAACAAGTTTTCTTATGCTTTATATATGTTTCTTTTAATTATGTTTGCTCGATTCCTTTTTTATATAGATGTCCTGATGATGTGACCATGGTCAAGAAACGCGTTGACATAATGTATCAAATGGATGTGTATATGTTTCCTGCGCCCTTCTCCTGCCTACTATATATATATATATATACATATATATATGTAATGAGGATATAATCCTCATTATTCATTTGGTAAACGTGTAACTCCGAGCTTCAGTTAAAAGTAGTTCCAGGGCGTTGACCAAGAGTGTGAATTCATGTGTATGTGTACGAGCTATGTCTGTTCTTAATGGCATTTATTAGCCAGAACGAGGGAGACGGTTCTGCCCGGGCAGGGAGAAAATGCAGAATGCCAGAGGCTCTGCAATGTTTTTTGTTTTGTGAAAAGTGTTTGATATTCCAAGCTGCAATGGGTAAGAGTTACTGTGATTTAGCCAAAGATATGGCTTGTGTCTGTTTTGATATTTTATAACAAATTGACGTTTTCTATTTCATTTATTTTTTGACTTTGTCTTTACAATTGTGTGTGCTCACTAGTGTGCTCTCCTGTCTTTTAAACAGGCGGATCTAGTGGGGGGGACTAAGTGTCCCAGTGAGGGGGGCTGTGTCATGTTGTGGAAGGGACTGCATTTTGAAGAGGAGATAATTTGTGTTTGACTATTATTGATTAAGACTATTATTTCACAGGGGGTTATCTGAGTTAATTGAACTATGAGTTATCATTCTATTAATTATCCTGTAAGAATCTGAGTTATTCAGTTAGTACTTTGCTTTGAATAAACATATGTTTTTGTTGCTCCGATTCTGATTTGATGACCTGATGAAATGGAAAGAGAGAGGAGAGAGAGAGAGAGAGAGAGAGAGAGAGAGAGAGAGAGAGGAGAGATAGAGGCTATTGTCAGGGTCTGAAGGGAGAGAGAGAGAGAGAGAGAGAGAGAGGAGAATGTGTTACCAGACAAGGTATCGCCAGTAACCCTTCTGCTCTTGGCCTAACGTTACCTATGTGAATAATGGGGGTGATGCTCCCGTTGTTAGAGTGGTGGCAAGCGGTGGTCAAATGAAAAAGCCTTTTGTGAGATTGGTATCAGCCAATAAAATGCTGTTTTCAGGGTGTCTGGTTGTGGAAAATTGTTAGATTTCAGTTACTAGGTGAGAGGGAATGAGAAATATCCGTCCGGGACAATTCTACTGGAGTCATCAAATTTGCCCATGGTGATGCCTCGGGCTCAGTTGGACAGTCAGTTAGAACTGAGATCTTTTGAGTGCATGCTGCTAAGTGTTTTCTCGCCTGTAATGCGGAGTCTTTCAAATGGTGTGTGTATTAGCGTGTTTGTAATTGCGCAGATTCCGGGTTTTCTTTCGTTGTGAAGGGGTAGTGTTACAGTGTGTGTGTTTTTTTTTTAGGCCGGGGTGGCGGGGGGGGGGGGGTGGGGGGGGGGGGGGGTGGGGGATTGCATCATTTTGTGAGTTATGGGATTGGTTTAGGATACCACATTTTTTTCCCCATAGGAGTAGAAAGGGATGTGTTTCTTTATCGGCACATATCAAAGGAGATGCGTTCGTCTTTGTTTTAATACATACGCGTGTGTATGAATGGTTTTCATACATGCAGGTTTTGCGTGGAGATAGAGTGCCCACTTGTTCTTACGCAGTCAGCGCAATTCTTGCTGAGCCGATCGAGGGGTATTGCAAGGGGAAAGCGAGTAGTGGTCTGCCTCGGGGGGCATTGCTTGACCGGGAGGGTGAAGCTCTTTTTTTTTTTTTTTTTTTTTAGTGGGGGTGAATTTCTTCTTTTTTTTTCTTTGTGTCGGGGCAATGGGGACGTGTTTGGCCTTGGATAAGGAATTTTCAATGCCAGGAATCAGCTGATAACGAGTGGTTGATGATGTGAGATGCCCGTAGGGTTTTTTTTAAGAAAGATTTTTTTTCTTTCTCTTGAGTGAAGAGAAAAGGAAATGAAGTGCATATATATTTGGTGTAAGTTTTCCTTATGCTTTGGAGAATGCTTTTATGCAATGTTAGAGAGAATTATTATTAATGGGGACACAGAGATTATCATTTTTTTAAATGGAGATTTGACTGTTGTTGGGGAGATTACTTTAAAATGGTGGTGAATGGTGGTGCCCGGTGGTGCTGACTGGTGATGATTGCTGAATGGTGATGCCCGGTGTTGCTGGGTGGTGATGATTGATGATGATACCAGTGAGCAGTGTTGATTTTTGGTGTGGCAATGGTGGTGTATACCGGGGAAATGGTGTTGATTTTGGTGTGGCAATATGATAAATATTGGGGAATGGCAATATTAATGCCCTTACTTGAGATATTTGCAGGAGAATTATTACTATGGAGAATTATTATTATTATCATTACTTGAGATATTTTACGGGAGAGATACTTAAGTAGAATTATCATTACTTGAGACTTATTTCACAGGAGATTTGAGATATTTCATGGGAGATTATTTTATAATTATTACAGATAATTATATAATTATGGAGAATTATTACAATGAATTATGGGAGAAGTTTTGTGGTTATTTATTTATTGAGTTTCTATGACTTTGGAGAATGTGTCAGTGGTTCATGGGTGATGAATCTGGCTGAATTTTTGGTGAATTTTGTGCTGAATATTTGGTGAATGGGCAAGCATTAACATTGGTGATGTTTTTTATACTAATACTGGTGATTTTTTATATACTAACATGGGTGTTGTAATGCTAAGGGTGGTGTTTATTTTTGTGGATATGGGAGGAACTAACGATACATTTTTCTTTTCTTTTTTTTTTTGAGTTCAGCAGAAAATTGCTTGACATCTACGTGAGTCATGGGGATAGTTAACAGTGCCGTTGATTTTTCTTTTTTCCTTTTTTGGAAGTTAGCCATCGCTGACACAAGTTTTTTTTATCATGGGTGAATTTGAATTTATTTTCCTCTCCAGTTTGTGTGAATTTTTTAATATCTCAATTTGTGACTTGGAGTCATTGTTCAGGAATGTGTTTATAATATCAGCTGTTTGATGCTGCAGAGAGATTTATGGGAGAATTTTTGCATTTTTTGAATGCATACGAAATGGCACTACATTTTTTTTACCCTGGATATTTGTGTTCCAGAAGTTGTGGGTTTCTTGCACAATACCTTTGTTGTATTTGTTAGAATTTTGCCAGAGATAGGAAACTTGGCTAAGTTTCTAGTGGCTTATGTCGTAGCGCATAAGGAGAAGTCTTTGCTTAGACACTTTGAATTTGGAGTTCTGTTTTAATGAGTTGTGGCACACTGGTGATTTATTTCTAGAATTTCCTGGGCAATTTTATTGCCAAGTTTTGCCCCTTTTCAGCAGTTATGCTAAACAGAGAGTTTATAGTCTTTGATTATAACATTGAGTTATTTTCCTGGAGAATTGGAGATATAATTTGAGATATAATATTTTGGAGGTATAATATATTTTGGCCATTTGATATTTTTTATTTTTTGGGAAATATTCCACAGTTTAGGCCTATGGTGGTGAGAGCTATGTTTAGTTCAATTATTTTGCAGCCATTTTTGTTGCAAATGGAGACAAGTGTTTGAGGAGACATGGGGCAATATTTTTTTAGTGTGTCAGCTAGATGCTTTGAGTGCATTTTTTTTGGAGGTGGAGTTACATTTTTGTTATCCTGCTTGGAGATTTAATATTTTTTGGAGACTTGTTTTATTCCACATGGAGTTATTGGTGAAATAGAGGTAAGTATTTTTTTTATTTGCTGAAACAGAGGTGAATATTTTTTATTGCTGGAGTGGTGGTTTTATTAACACGTGGTTATTGGTGAAATAAGAGGGAATATGCTGTGGTGTGGTTATTAATTAAATGGAGGTAATATTTTCATCACTTGGGTGGTGTTATTATTAATATGGTGATTTATATATATAATTTGGGAGGTGGCATTAATCTTTGGGGGTGACCTTTTTTGTGGTTATGATTTTTTTTTAGTTGAATTCCTGGAGTTTTTACGAGCCAAGAGAAGAGTTCTGTGGTTCTTTTTGGTTTCGTGACTAATTGGAGGCGAGTGGCATTACTGCATTGTGGTCCTATGGAGAAGTTGCATTTTTTATTTTCACCAGTGAGTTATTTTTGGTGGCATATAATTGCTGAATTGTGAGTTTACCGTAGTTTTTTTTTTTTATCTCGAATAGGTGATAATTTTTTAATATAATTGGGCAGTATCGTTTGTGAGAGTTATGTCTTTGAGACAATTTTTGAGCACCTTAGTCATATCCTGGAGATAATTTTGTGAAAAGTGCTTATGTGATTTCAGTAGAGAACCTTTTTTTTGAGAATCATGGGTTTCTGAAGTTGGAAGTCTGACTAGACATTCCTATGCTGCAGTCCGAGCACCTGACGTGTCCGCAGGTAGATTTTTTGCTGAAAATGCTGTGATGTGTCCGGTGTGCTGACTCTTTTCCTCTAGTGGTGATTGCTCAGAGTTTTTGCAATATCTGGAAATGTTGACCATAGCATTTCATGAAAATGTATGTGAAGGGTTGCTTTCTGGCCGTGCCCTATAGATGAAAAGTTGCAGTGGGAAAATTCTGTAACTATACATATGGCATTTGTGGGGAAAATGCAGGGGTTATGTATATCATGCATATATTATATACATTGTGTGATGGGGGAAAGTTCACTTATTATTGTTGTTAGTATCTTATTTTTTTTTCTTTTCTTTTTTTCCTTTTCCTATGAGAGATATAATCGGGATTGAGCTTTAAATAGCATTTATTTTTGGACGGGAGATG
>NC_061108.1:138951148-138956148 GCF_015104395.2 Macrobrachium nipponense
GACTTCGGCCCCTAGCTGCAACCACTTTCATTCCTTTTACTGCACCTCCGTTTTATTTATTTCTCTTTCTTCCATCTTACTGTCAACCCTCTTCCTCCATCAATTGTTTCACAGTGCAACTGCTTTGAGGATTTCCTCCTGTAACATCTTTCAAACCTTTTACTGTCAATTTCCGTTTCAGCGCTGAATGACCTCAGTTGCCCCAGTGCTTGGCATAAGGCCAAAAATCTATATAACTCAAATAAGAAGAATAGAGAAACTCCTATACAAAATAAACGCGGCTGAAATAGCCATTATTTTTTTTTTATAAAACCTGTATTAATGAAGGTCTTCTTCTTCAGCAAATAATAATAATAAGAATAATAATAATAATAATAATAATAATAATAATAATAATAATAATAATAATAATAATAATACTGTAAAGTAGAATGGTAGAATTAAGCGAAATGATTTGATATGTTATTTTCTCTATTTTTCTTATTATTCGCTCAATTCTCCCATTTGATTTAACAGTATTGGTCCAAAAGAGGGTCTTCCACCAAAATAATAATAATAATAATAATAATAATAATATAAAATAATAATAATAATAATAATAATAATAATAATAATAATAACAATAATAATAATAAGTAATAATAATAATAATAATGCCTGTAGGTCATCTCGTGAGGTGCACTGATGGCATTATCTCCCACGGGGCGCGACTAATATTTCATTATTATTATTATCATTATTATTATTAATAATAATAATAATAATAATAATAATAATAATAATAATAATAATAATAATAATAATTAATAATAATAATAATAATATTATTATTATTATTATTATTTGGGAAAAACTTTCTATCACGAGAGTATGTACAATGTTGTAAGGGGTCCACTTTAATAAAAAATGTTAAAAGGTCTTTAGATAATTTATAGGAACCCTTAGAACATTATTATTATTATTATTATTATTATTATTATTATTATTATTATTATTATATTATTATTATTATTATTATTATTATTATTATTATTTTATTAAAAAGTAATGGCTACTTCAGCAGCGTTACACTTGTAGAGATTCTTCTCTATTTTGCGAATAGCGGCTTTTTCAGTGCTACTTAAACATGCTAGTAGAGCGCCTATAGAGGTCATGGTAAAATACAGGGTCAAAAATTAGGTGTATATTTATATGGCAATGTAAAAAACGCACAAACAAGGAAACCCCCTCCGGCCGATCATCAGCCAGACGCCCGCCCCTACGTACGCCTTGGCTAAACGCCTCAACCAAATTTTGACCCCTTACGTCCCGAGTCAGTACAGCCCTGCAGTCTTCGGCAGAGTTCTTAGAAGCCATCAAGGACGCCCCTGGTACCGGGATTATCGCCTCGCTGGATGTAGAGTCCTATTTACGAACGTGCCTGTCGACGAAACCATAGATATAATCCTTGATCGTGGTCTACAGGAATCAGTCGACGGGCGCCCCTCAACATACCGGAAGCCTCGCTCCGTACGCTGCTGGAGATATGCACGAAGAAGGCCCCTTTCTCCACCCACCGTGGCCAGATGTTCCGCCAAAAGGACGGCGTGGTACGATGGGCTCCCCACTGGGGGTTCTCTTCGCTAACTTTTATATGGGCACCGTGGAGGAACGGGTCTTCGCCAGGATGCAGCAACCCCGCAGATATGGACGTTATATTGACGACATCTTTGTGCAAGTCGACGCCGAGGATGAGGTAGAAGCCCTCCGTCAAGCATTTCAGCAGTGTAGTGTGCTGAATTACACAGTCGAACGCAGCTCCGACGATCGGCTCCCCTTCCTCGACGTCCTTTGTAAGCAAGACGGAAGACGGTCTCCGTACTTCAGTCTACACAAAGAAAACCAATTTAGGACTTTGCCTCAACGGAGACAGCGAGTGCCCCGCCAGATTCAAAAGCACCACCGTCAGGGCCTTCGTCAGGAGGGCCCTCTCCCACTGCTCAACCTGGCAGGACACTCACCAGGAACTCGACCGCGCCTCCCAAGTACTTGTGAATAACGGGTACTCAAATAAATTAATCAGCAAGGAAGTCCGCACAGCCCTGGAGAAATGGTACGGTAGTGAGAGCCCGCCGCCCCGCCCCCAGGATAATATCAAGCTGTACTACAAAGCCTTCATGAGTTCCCCCCATTACCGTGAAGAAGAGGACGCCATTAAGAAAATTATTTCTGATAAGTTATCCCCGACTGACGACACCAAGAATATCGACCTAATCATATATTACCAGAATCGGAGGACGCGCGATCTTATTATGAAAAATAACCCCTCTCCACAGGTACGAGAACCCCTGAAGCAGACGCATGTAGTGTACCAGTATACATGCCCAGTCCGCGAATGCAGCGGCGCCTACGTAGGTATGACTACCATGCGACTGTCGAAGAGACTCTCGTGCCACGCCCAAGAGGGGGCTATAAAGAATCACGCCCGCACCAAACATCACGAGGCCATCTCCCGAGATGTCATCATAAAGAACACGAAGATCATCGGGAAGGCCCCTGATGCCCGTCGGTTTGCGCCTGCTGGAGCGCTACTCATCCAGCAAATAAAACCTACTCTGAATACGACGCAGGAAGAATTTCTCCTCCCTACGAGTATGAGAAGACCTGCCACCAACAATGACACCACCGATCATGGCAACTCTATGGATGACAACGCCCCCGAACGAGGTACTCCTGCAGCCGATGGAAATCAAAGTAGCCGTGATGTCCCACAGCGTAGCGCAACGCCCATCAATGTTACAGCGCCGCTTAGGAGGTCCAGGCGGCTGCAGGATATGCTGCAACGCAACCATCGGCCCGAAGAAAGTGGCTTGAGACCTGGCTCAGGCAGCCAATGAAAACAAGACTCACCGCCACCAGCCAATAGGAGACAAGCATGGGGCAGACCCCCTGTGGCTGTCAACCACAAGATATAAGGAGGACGGACACCGCACCAAGAGCAGTCCACCCTCAGCTTCCCAGCCTGGAGGATGTCTGGCAGCTCCAGACGAAAGCTCGCTTTAAGAAAAGAGAGAGAGAGAGAGAGAGAGAAGGAGAGAGAGAGAGAGAAAATCGTTAATGACTTTGATGACTATGGTATCATAGTTTATCTGTAAAACTCAAATATATACACCTATTTTGACCCTGTATTTTACCATGACCTCCATAGTCGCTCTACTAGCCTGTTTAAGTAGCACTGAAAAGCCGCTATTCGCAAAATAGAGAAGAATCTCTACAAGTGTAACGCTGCTGAAGTAGCCATTACTTTTAATAAAGTATGCTTGAGAGAGAGTCTGCTTCCTAAGTATTATTATTATTATTATTATCATTATTGTTGTTGATGTTGTTTTTGTTGTTGTTGTTCCGAAAATGAACTTTTTTCATATGGAACAAGCACGCAGGGGTCATTGACTTGAAATTCAATCTTCGAAAGAATATGGTGTTCATTAGAAAGAAGTAACAGATGGTAATGGGAAATACAGAGAGAAGAGATCTCACTTATTAAAAAAAATAAATTAGCAAATGAATACATGAATCGACAAAATGTCAGTAAATTATTAATATACAGGAATTTATTAGGGAAGTAATGTGTGGGGTTGTCACAGAACGCGAGAAATGGATGATTGTGGGCATATGGGACCATATTTGAGTCAGTCTGAAGGGTGACTTAACAGTATAAAGGAGACTCAGTAAAGTATAATTAAGAAGGAGGAACTTAAAAGGATATAGAGGGCAGAGAAGAGTCTTTGGGAAGAAAGTGCGTCTTTTTCTAGAGAGCAACTTGTGGAAAAAATAGGAAGGGTAGAGACGAATCTGAAAATGGCTTTGAAAGCGAGTACAGGGGTATGCTTTGGGCCATAAAATTGATAGGGTAGGATTCCACTGGATTATAAGGTTTACGTTTAAGAGCCAAGCACTGGAGATATGGGGGTCATTCTGCATTTTTTGTTAAAAAAAAATTGAAAATGCAATATATGCTTTTACTTCCACAAAATTTAAATAGATTTGCAATATGGTTATTGCTACTGATAAAATTCAATTTATTTTTCTTTTAAATTACATATTTTTTTGCTCTTGTTTTCTATAGTAAAAATGAGTGAAAGTCTGCCAAAATCTGCTGTACTTTAAAAGACCTTTAGTCTGATTAATACAGGTAATGTAATCTAGTTTAATACCATAAGTTTATTTTTTTAAAGTAAAAACAAGTACAATAATGCTAAAATGTGCTCTACTGTAAAAGATATTGTCGGTCTGATGAGTACAGGTGATGTAATGTAGTTTACTTAAATAATATCTCCTTTGTTTCAAGTAAAAACAAGTACAATAATGCTAAAGCGTGCCGTACTGTAATATTGTCCAACATAGACTACCAAACAGCACCATCTTTCCTTCACTCGTCTGCATGAAGAACCTACGCGCATAATATATACGGCCAAGGAAAAAATTCTAGTCAAGTCTATACTTCTGCCCTAAAATGGAAGACTGCGGTATCTGCAGAAATACAAAACTGAGAGAAATTGTGCAGTTCTCCCTTGCCTTACTACTGATTTTGCGGATACTGCAAATGGGAGCCGCTAAATACTCGTGGAAAGCATTGAGGAATCATTCTGAAACTGCAGTCACTTGTGTATTACTTTTTCACAAGCCCGATAGGTGGTCCTATAGAGGCGGCATATCTCAGTTACGAGAATTTTGCAGATACTGCAGTTTTCCAATTGAGGGTAGACTCGATTTCCATATAATGGAAAAAAACACTTATATAGTTTACCTGGAATTCTAATTGAGACGATGTTCTGTGGTGGCGAAAGTAATTGTAATTCAGGGGAATTTCATATGGGATATGAAAACAGCATTTAAAAAAAATTTTTTTTGAACATAAAAAATAAGTAATTTATAACAGAAGACCCTAAGACGATAAGAGTCAGAAATCACAGCATTGTATTTTTTATTTTATTTAATTTTTTCTTTTTTCTTTTTATTTA
>NC_061108.1:138965139-138982639 GCF_015104395.2 Macrobrachium nipponense
TGGACAAAAATGTTGAGTTATTGACTCATAGCCTCACCAAATATCAACCGATCAAAAGTACTGTCAACTATGAACTTGAATTCATTAAAACACTATAATTAGAGCAATGATTTTCATCCAGCGCAAGCGGCGACCACGCTTCTTGATTCATCAGTGATCAAAATGAGCTCCTCGTCTGTAATGTAAGGAGGGAGCGCCATAGTCGAGTCTTTGCTAGAACAGGAACACCGATTCAATTCATAACACCACAACCTGTTTTTGCTGTCGTCCGTCTGCCATCGCGGCTCAAAATAGCGACTTTGTTGTGGTTACGCAACACTTTCGTCACTTCATTGCTTACACTAATCAAAAGGAATTATTGGAACAAGTAAGAAATGCGCCGAATTCGGCGCAATCGAGTTTTCTGTACAGCGTATAAGGGTTATGAAAATCTCAGCCACGGTCCATGAAACTCTCAGTGGTGGCATGTGTGGTTGGCGGAGCCAGGACACAAGACTATGGCTAATTTTAACCTCAAATAAAACTAGAAAAAAATACTGTGGCTAGGGGGCTGCAATTTGGTATGTTTAATGATTGGGGGGTGGATGATCAACATACTCATTTGCAGCCCTCTAGCCTGAGTAGTTTTGAAGATCTGAGGACGGACAAAGGCGTCTCAATAGTCTTCCTTTACAAAAAACTCAAATTATGTGGGGTTCTAACGAGTGAGAATTGGATGAAAGAATTTCCCCATTTTTGAAGTATATAAAATGAGAACAGGAAACTTCGAGCGCGAAGAAATCCATTCGAAATAAAAGAATGAAATTGAAAGAAATGAGAAACGTGAAAAGGGAGAACCAGATTAAAATTGGAAAACAGTAACAGATCTGTCACGAGTTAAAATGATAGACCTTACGGTCTCCTGTTCACAGGCAACAGTGTGGCAAATCTCAGTTGAAATGGCCGAATTAAATAATGAACTGCGCACAAAGCGCTTCTAATTGGGAGCAAAATTTTGATTCAGGTGAAAAAGAGTAGTGATATACTGTACAGTTCAGCATGCAGGAATCAAATCTGAATTTGCTCATAATACGTCATGCGAAATTCAACATGATAGTTCGCTCAAAATGGATTTACGGGGATATCTTTAGCCTCTGTGACATTTGTGACCCATCGGTGAACATCGTGCAATGTTTCAGTGACTGTTTTCGAACAACATACAAAAGCCGCGTGGATTTTGCTCATGCTACACTAGGATATTATTCGTTTCTATAGTGTTGCGGTACAGGCAACAATGCGTATTGCAAAGTAAAAGGGCTTTTATTTTTTCCAAATACAAGTACTATACAAGTTTGTTCTTTGCTTTCTTTGGTGTAATTTACTGTCTGTTTCTCTATGTCTTATACACTCACTATCTTTTCTCACTCTGCTGGCTGCCACTCTCTCGAGAATATCTTAGCATCAAGATGTCCGATCGGTGCCGTACTTAAACTGATCTTGAATCAGTTTCTGCCACCGCACGATCGCTTTTTAAAAATAACCTAACTAAATTTTGAGTCTTGACATTACAGAAGGAAATTCAAATTGAGTAATAACGATTTAACACTGATATACAATCTTAAGCTTAGAGATTCCTTGCCCGTAATTTTTTAGTACATTTAAAGGACAAAGAATTTATCCAAATTTAAAAACACGCGATATATAATATATATATATATATATATATATATATATATATATATATATATATATATATTTATATATTATATGGTATCTGAGACGACAATATAGAGAGTTAGGTAAAACAAAGGCCAAGCGCATGGGGCCTTATTGAGGTTATTCAGCATCAACACTAAAGAGAGCAATATGTAGTCTTCTGTAGGTTAATAGAGTTCGTAACAACAATTAGAGTCACTTCAGAACTTACTTTTCTTTCTTTTATGTTTTTTTTCTATGTACAATAATTTGTGAAAGGCTCTTCACCACAAACCTAAACCTGTTTTATCATTTCCTCCACTTTCTGATAATGTATAGAGTAGGTTTCTATTAGAGCAGGTATAGCATCATATTTAAATTGTTTTGTCCTTCTTCCTCCTCGCCAGCCCTAGCAAAAGTTCTACAGGAAAACGAAAAAAATGTCCAAGTACAAAAGAGAAAGAAATGACTTACGTTGCTACTTATCTTTCCCAGAGAGAACTTGGAGCCGAACTTCCCTCTCTGAGTGTCCTCCGTCAGTTCGACGTCCTCCCACGCGATCCGCCAGGTCATGGAAGCCAGGTCGGCCTCCAGTTTGTAATGTCTGTGGAGGAGATGGATCAAGTTGTGAGAGAATTTAATGAGAACTGCGACAATATGAGAAAATACTTTTCCTTGCGGACGGAATTTGTCTGTGCATTGGCAGCAAGGCCAACTGAAGGGCCTAGAATTAAAATATTTGGAGATAAGAAAATCAAGAATAAAAGATTTAGGCCAAAAGTCAAGTGCTGGGAAATATGAGGTCATTCAGCACTAAAAGGAAAATTGAGAGTAAAGGAGGTCTGAAATTTGTAACAGGAGGAAAGCCTCAAAGCAGCTACAGTGTACAACAACAGTTAGGAGAGGGTTAACTTTACCTTACACCTTACAGACCTTACCTTACCTTACCTTACCTTACCTTACAGTTCGTTCGGGTTGCCCCAGGTCCCTCAGTGTGAGGCACCTCTAATGTCTACCAGAGAGTTGCAAGTACATCTTCCGGTATATTTTGCATCTTCCAATCTTGGATGGTCTGGGATGCAGTTTTTAGATATTTGTCGAGCTTATTCTTAAACACATCTACGCTCACTCCTGATATATTCCTCAGATGAGCTGGCAACGCATTGAATAGACGCTGCATTATCGATGCTGTGCGTAGTGGATTAATGTCCTGTGTGCTTTCCTTATTTTTCCTGGTATAGTTTTGGGCACTATTAATGTACCTCTGCTTGCTCTTTCTGATATTTTTAGTTCCATGATGTTTTCTGGTATTCCTTCTATCTGTTTCCATGCCTGAATTATCATGTAGCGTTCTCTCTTTCCTTTAGACTATATAATTTTAAGGATTGTAGTCTTTCCCAGTAGTCAAGGTCCTTAACTTCTTCTATTCTAGCTGTAAAGGACTTTGTACACTCTCTATTTGTGCAATATCCTTTGATAGTGTGGGTACCATATCATATTGCAATATTCAAGTGGACTACGAACATATGTTTTATAAAGCATAATCATGTGTTCAGCTTTTCTTATTTTGAAGTGCCGTAACAACATTCCCATTTTTGCTTTATATTTTGCCAAAAGAATTGCTATTTGATCATTGCATAACATGTTCCTATTCATCATCACACCAAGGTCTTTAACTGCTTCCTTATTTGTGATTGTCTCGTTATTAGGTCCCCTATATGCATATAGCTTCCTTCTCTGTCTCCATAATTTATTGATTCAAATTTATCAGAGTTAAATACCATCCTATTTTTACCTCTGCCCAATCATATACTTTGTTAAGGTCTCTTTGTAGAGCGTTCCTATCTTCATCACAAGTAATTTCTTTACTTATTCTTGTGTCATCAGCGAAACTACTCACTACCGAATCCTTAACATTACTGTCTATGTCTTCAATCATAATAACAAACAGTATTTGCAGCTAACGCCGTACCTTGTGGCACACCGGATATTACCTTAGGTTCATCCGATTTCCTCATCGTTTGCAATAACTATCTGTTTTCTGTTGTGTAAAAATTCTTTTAACCATCTTCCTACTTTATCCACGATATTGTGTTTTCTAATTTTCTTCGCTAATATATTATGGTCTACCTTGTCAAAAGCTTTTGCAAAGTCTAGATAAACCACATCTGTTTCATTTCCGCTTTTCATATTTTTGAATATGTTCTCACGGTGGACTAACAGTTGGGTTTGTGTACTTTTCCGGGTACGAAACCATGTTGTCTATATTAAACTAATTATTTTTATTAAATATTTCATAATATTTTTCTTCATTACCCTTTCATACACTTTCATAATATGTGATGTTAGACATACAGGCCCCTATAATTTACTTGCCTCTAGTCTTGATCCACTTTTGAAAGTAGGGGTTAATATATGCTAATTTGTGCTCATCATAAATCTTGCCTGTATCTACTCTTTGTCTTAATAATATTGCAAGTGGCTTTGCGATAGAATGAACTACTTTCTCTAACAAAATAGCAGGAACTCCATCAGGCCCTGCAGCAGCTCCACTTTTAATTTCATTAATTGCCTGCACAATATCAGCTTCATTAATTTCTATGTCAGCTAAATATTCACTATTTTCGTCCCTTACTTCTATATCATTATCTTCATTATCTATTCTAGGGGTAAATTCTCTCTTATATCGTTCTGCCAGTATGTTGCAATTTCCTTTTTTCATTCATTAATCTCCCTTCAATTCTTAGAGGGCCTATTTCTATTCTTCTTTTATTCTTCTTTTTGCGTATGAGTATAATAGTTTGGGGTTTTGCTTGATATTTATTAGGGTTTTTTCTTCCAAGTCCCGTTTTTCATTTTCTTTTGATTGCATAATCTTTTGTTCTGCATTTTCTATCTTACTTTTTAGTTCTATAACTTTCCATGCATTTTTTTCTTTTTCTTTTGCAAGACCTTTTTTCCACTTTCTGATTTTCTGGAACAAGATCCTTCTGTCTCTTGGTATGCATGACTGATGTTTACTTTTCTTCTTCGGTATATATTTATCCACTATTTTCTCTAATATATAATATCTCCGTATTTAGCCTTATGTCATCCACTTACGAAAATGTTATCCCAATCTTTGTTTAATTCTTCATTTATTTCTGACCATTTTATAATTTTTACTGTAGAAGTTGTATTTTCCATATCCTTCCCACTTTTTCATTTCTTGCTTATCTCTGTTTTCACTTGCTTTGGAACGGACTGTTAATTCTTTGACATTATGATCTGAAATACTCGCATTATAAACTATTATTTCTTTAACATAATTCACCTCGTTCACAATACTAGGTCTAAAGTATTTTTCCTTTCTTGTTGGCAGGTGATTTATTTGTTGAATGTGTGTATTCTAGTAGCATATCTAATAGCTTTTCGAATGGCCTCTTATCTTCTGCACTACTATTACTCTGTTTTTATATGTATAAGTACAACCACAATCTCCTATTCGTTCTTTCCATTCTACGAAAGGAAAGTTGAAGTCTCTGGATAGGAGAATAGTCCAGTCCTTGTGATTTCTACATATATCATCCAATTTTTCTATTATTAAGTCAAACTCTTTAATATTAGGAGGTCTATATATTACTATGTCATTAATTTTTCAGATTCAAATTCTACCGCTATTAGTTCACATTCTGAGTTACTATATTTCTCATATATTTTTTCCTTGTTTTTGTCTTTCCCATATTGCGGTTCCCCTTGATTCCTATTTTTTCTATCTGATCTGTAAGTTTGGAACCCTTTTATTTGATCATCATTCCCAGTCTCTTGGGAATACCATGTTTCACTTATATTCATTATATCTATTTTCTTTTCAATTGGGTTAGTTCTTCTAAGTACTCTATTTTTCTTTTGAGTTACTCGTAACTAAACCCTGCGCATTCATCACTATGATGGTTTGCGTGTTTTCTCCTTATTTAATATTGGTAGTAATAAGGATTTTCCCATGTCTCTATCCTGTTCTGGTATGTTGTTCTTTTTTCATTTCCAGAAATTCTGACATTAAAAATCCAACTTTTCCATATATTTGATCTTCCTTCATCATAATTATTCATTTTGTGTCTGAATCTGCAATTTTCTCCGTTTCTGCAATATCCTCTTGCATAATAAATACAGTTATCTCTTGAGTAGAATTTTGGAGCTGATGCTTAGAAATTTTTTGCTGACATCTCTGCATATCTCGTTGATGGCTTGCTTTTTCTTTTACCTGATATTCTTTATTCCTCTCTTTATTTGTTTCTTTCTTATTTTGGATTTTATTACTTGATTGATTATTTATTTGATTATGATTCATGGCTACAGGGTGCATATATTTACATTTTTTGTCGAACTTACATCTTTTTCCTTCTTTTAGGTTTTTGCATATTTTTGGATGCAGATCTCTGCAATCATCCTCATAGCCATCTAGGTATGCACATTTACCATATATTTCATAGTTGTGACATACCTTAGGATGTTTGTAGTAACATCTTTCTCCAAATCTGCAATTCCCTCTTTTCAAAAGGTTGCAGACTTTGTCTTTTTTTGTCTATTTTTTCCTCTTTCCCGTCATTGTGTAGATCTGGGTAGAGCCTCTTACATCTTGTTCGGGTTGCCCCAGGTCCCTCAGTGTGAGCACCTCTAATGTCTACCAGAGAGTTGCTAATGCATCTTCCGGTATATTTTGCATTCCTTCCATCTTGGATGGTCTGGGATGCAGCTTAGATATTTGTCGAGTTTATTCTTAAACACATCTACGCTCACTCCTGACATATTCCTCAGATGAGCTGGCAACGCATTGAATAGACGCTGCATTGTCGATGCTGGCGCTTAGTGGATTAATGTCCTGTGTGCTTTCCTTATTTTTCCTGGTATAGTTTTGGGCACTATTAATCTACCTCTGCTTACTCTTTCTGATATTTTAAGTTCCATGATGTTTTCGGCAATTCCTTCTATCTGTTTCTATGCCTGAATTATCACGTAGCGTTCTCTTCTCCTTTCTAAACTATATAATTTTAAAAATTGTAGTCTTTCCTTAGCCTCCTCTATTCTAGCTGTAAAGGACCTTTGTACACTCTCTATTTGTGCAATATCCTTTTGATAGAGTGGGTACCTTATCATATTGCAATATTCAAGTGGGACTAAGAACATACGTTTTATAAAGTATAATCATGTGTTCAGCTTTTCTTGTTTTGAAGTGCCATAACAACATTCCCAATTTTGCTTTACATTTTGCCAATAGAATTGCTATTTGATCATTGCATAACATGTTCCTATTGAACATCACACCAAGGTCTTTAACTGCTTCCTTATTTGTGATTGTCTCGTTATTAGGTCCCCTATATGCATATAGCTTTCCTTCTCTGTCTCCATAATTTATTGATTCAAATTTATCAGAGTTAAATACCATCCTATTTACCTCTGCCCAATCATATACTTTGTTAAGGTCTCTTTGTAGAGCGTTCCTATCTTCATCACAAGTAATTTCTCTACATATTCTTGTGTCATCGGCGAAACTACTCACCACCGAGTCCTTAACATTACTGACTATGTCTGCAATTATAATAACAAACAGCAATGCAGCTAGCACCATACCTTGTGGCACACCGGACATTACCTTAGCTTCATCCGACTTCTCATCGTTTGCAATAACTATCTGTTTTCTGTTGTGTAAAAATTCTTTTATCCAACTTCTTACTTTATCCACTATATTATGTTTTCTAATTTTCTTCGCTAAAATATTATGGTCTACCTTGTCAAAGCTTTTGCAAAGTCTAGATAAACCACATCTGTTTCTTTTCTGTTTTTCATATTTTTATATATGTCCTCACGGTGGACTAACAGTTGGGTTTGTGTACTTTTTCCGGGTACAAAACCATGTTGTCCTATATTAAACAAATTATTTTTTATTAAATGTTTCATAATATTTTTCTTCATTTCCCTTTCATACACTTTCATAATATGTGATGTTAGACATACAGGCCTATAATTACTTGCCTCTAGTCTTGATCCACTTTTGAAAGTAGGGGTAATATATGCTAATTTGTGCTCATCATAAATCTTGCCTGTATCTACTCTTTGCCTTAATAATATTGCAAGTGGCTTTGTGATAGAATGAACTACTTTCTTTAACAAAATAGCAGGGACACCATCAGGCCCAGCTGCAGCTCCATTTTTAATTTCATTAATAGCCTGCACAATATTGGCCTCATTAATATCTATGTCTGATAAATATTCAGTATTTTCATACCTTATTTCTGTATCATTATCTTCATCATCAATTCTAAGGGTAAATTCTCTCTTATGTCTTTCTGCCAATATGTTGCATATTTCCTTTTTTTCATTCATTAATCACCCTTCAGTTCTTAGAGGGCCTATTTCTATTCTTCTTTTATTCATCTTTTTCGCATATGAGTACAATAGGTTGGGGTTTTGCTTGATATTTACTAGGGTTTTTTCTTCCAAGTCCCGTTTTTCATTTTCTTTTGATTGTATGATCTTTTGTTCTGCATTTTCTATCTTACTTTTTAGTTCCATCACTTTCCATGCATTCTTTTCTTTTGCAAGACCCTTTTTCCACTTTCTGATTTTCTGGAACAAGATCCTTCTGTCTCTTGGTATGCATGACTGATGTTTACTTTTCTTCTTCGGTATATATTTATCCACTATTTTCTCTAATATTTTATATAATATATCCATATTTACCTATATATCATCACTTACAAAAATGTTATCCCAATCTTTGTTTAATCCTTCATTTATTTCTGACCATTTTATATTTTTACTGTAGAAATTGTATTTTCTATATCCTTCCCACTTTTTCATCTCTTGCTTATCTCTGTTTTCACTTGCTTTGGAATGGACTGTTAATTCTATGACATTATGGTCTGAAATACTCACATTATAAACTATTATTTCTTTAACATTATTCACCTCGTTCTCAAATACTAGGTCTAAAGTATTTTCCTTTCTTGTTGGCAATTGATTTATTTGTTGAATGTTGTATTCTAGTAGCATATCTAATAGCTTTTCGAATTGCCTCTTATCTTCTGCACTACTATTACTCTGTTTTTTTATATATATACACCACAATTTCCTATTCGTTCTTTCCAATCTACGAAGGAAAAGTTTTGAAGTCTCTGGATAGGAGAATAGTCCAGTCCTTGTGATTTCTACATATATCATCCATTTTTTCTATTATTGTGTCAAACTCTTTAGTATTAGGAGGTCTATATATTACTATGTTCATTAATTTTTCAGATTCAAATTCTACCGCTATTAGTTCACATTCTGAGTTACTATATTTCTTATATATTTTTCCTTGTTTTATGTCTTTCCTATATATCTTGGTTCCCCTTGATTCCTATTTTTTCTATCTGATCTGTAAGTTTGGAACCCTTTTTTTGATCATCCTTACCAGTCTCTTGGGAGTACCAGGTCTCACTTATATTCATTATATCTATTTTCTTTTCAATTTGGGTTAGTTCTAAGAACTCTATTTTTCTTTTTGAGTTACTCGTAACTAAACCCTGCGCATTCATCACTATATTTGTTCTTCCTTCATCATAATTATTCATTTTGTGCATGAATCTGCAATTTTCTCCGTATCTGCACCATCCCCTTGCATGGTATATACAGTACTTGTCTCTTGCACTGTATCTTGGAGCTGATGCTTGCAAATTCTTTGCTGACACTCCATAGCGTGGTGATGGCTTGTTTTTTTTTCCTTCACCTCATGTTCTTTGTTCCTTTCTTTATTTGTTTTTATTTCTATTTTGGATTTTATTATTTAAGTGATTATTTGATTGATTTTGATTCATGGCTACAGGGTACATATATTTACATTTTTGTTGAACTCACATCCATTTCCTTCTTTTAGGTTTTTGCATATTTTTGGATGTAGATCTCTGCATTCATCCTCATAGCCGTCTAGGTATGCACATTTACCATAGATTTCATAATTGTGACATACCTTGGGATGTTTGTAGTAACATCTTTCACCGAGTCTACAATTCCCTCTCTTCAAAAGGGTGCAGACTTTGTCTTTCTTTTTTATTTTTGCTTGCTCTTTCCCATCAGTATGCAGATATGGGTAAAGCCTCTTCGGGATTTTATTTTGTGTTGTCATGTCGTAATTTATTTCTTTGTATGTATGCTGCTTGATTGCCTCATAAGTAGTATCTATGAGTATCTCTGCATACATACTCTTGTCCTGCTCTTTGTTTTCCTTATTTTTTTCTCTCATTTTATTATTGTTTTCTTCTTTTCCATTTTCCTCTTCTTCCCCTTCCTCATCTTATTTATCCTCTACTATTTGCACATTAAGTCTTGATTTAATAATATTGTCTATCCATGAGAGACCTGTTGAGCAAAATACTTGTGTATCCTTACTCGTATTTTGTTGAACTTCAGCATATTGGGGATGTGTGGGAATGTTGCATGCAGAACATTTTCTGATCAGGTTTTGTGGATTAACTATGCTATACCACACCTTACACAGTTTACATGCTTCAGGCATTCTTTTTCCTATTGCATCAATTAGTATATTCACAATGTTCACCTTATTCATTTTCTTTGTCGGAATGTGTTGATTGATGTAAAGTTTTTTTATGAGTCTCTTGACCACTTGAATTTTATTTGGAACTCCTGCAATTATTTTCATGATATTTTCTGCTGATGTATTCCAGTTTGAAGGATCATATCCTTGCCAATATGTTTATGAATACTTTTGTATCTTTTTGATAAGGGCTGTTATTGATCTCATAGATGAAATGCCCGCTCCCTTCCTGCTAACTCATCATATTGCATATCTGCAATGCAAGCAAGATTTCGCCATCTTCTTCCACAGTTGGAGCTTACTGCCATCCTGATCGAATTTACAATACTTCACTCGATAAACTAACTTAGTAGATGCTTTATCCTACTATTTTCACACTAATCTTATCACCGACAATTCACGAACACTTCTAGAAATAATTAGTTTTCTATTCGTATGTTAAACGCGTGATATCAGTTGATTAATCAGACTGTGCACAGGTACGTCTCACCAAGCAAAATGGCACTACTTGAGAGAGTAAGATGGAAGAAAGAGAATATGAATGGAGGTACAGTACAAGGAATGAAAGGGGATGCAGCTAGGGGTCGAAGGGACGCTGCAAAGAACCTCAAATAATCCCTACAGTGCACCATGTGAGGTACACTGATGGCACAACCCCCCATTGGGAAAATGTCTGGAGAGAGGTAAACGAGAAACCTTAGTTTTTATATGATTAATTATGAGAAATATTCTTTTTAAACGAATGGTTCCTGTCACAGCTTGGGAGATACTAAAGAGATTCTGAGTGGATGAGTTGGATGAAGAAGTCTCCAATTTGTTATGACTCCTATAAAGATAATACTGGGATCATGTGGCAAGAGCGCCAGTTACAACAGGTTTACTTTGTAAGGGAAACAAGACTATCATTCTGTGTAAATTAGGAACATTTTTTGTTACTTAAAGATAGCCGTCGATAGTGCTTTCATGTCCTTAGAGAGAGAGAGAGAGAGAGAGAGAGAGAGAGAGAGAGAGAGATAGAGACAGAGACAGAGAGAGAGTGGTCGATGACTTTGTCCACAGCCTCGTTTAGTTCTCTCCGATTAGTTTTATTTATTTATTTATTTTTAGATATCTCGTTTACAGACAAAACAGAAAAAGACAAAGGGTGAATGCAAACTCCTGCAGGTTCTCGTCCGGGGTTCTCTCCCTTTCGTAGTAATAAAACATGACGCAGAAGTACCGTCTATTACTCAGCTGCTTTTGTGAGCCTGATTGCATGAAGATTTAGTACTCGAAACACACTGCAAGGCCTATTTTATGAAGACACAGAACTCGCAGTCTAAATATCTCTCAGTTGATGAAGACGCACGACTCGTGGTACACGCTGGGTCCGTGTTTTCCTTATTCATGTCATCTCCTATAACAATATGGGCGCCCCGTTGTTTGGTATGTGGCACTCTTTCCCTTTCTTGTTTAATTTCCGCCCAGATGGCCGTTTCTATTCGTTTTAAAAAGGTTGAAGTAGCCAGACTGAAAATGTTCTCTTTTGATGTGTGTGTGTGTATGTATAACTGAATCATGAAAATATGGAACGTGATGAATTTATTTAAATAAGACAAATTTCACATAGCAAAGAGAAACGAAGGAGGACTGCAAGGTCTTTTACCTTCTTGTCCTTTACTTAGCTAAGTATTGCTGGACTCCGTTGATTCTCTTTCGTTTGTAAAATTTGTCTTTTATATATATCTTTAATATATATATATATATATATATCTATCTATATATATATATATATATATATATATATAAAGAATATTGTACTTTATACAGAAAGAGGAATAAGCGTCTATTATATAAGAAGGCGAAGGACTAACCAATGATAACACCCCGGGGAGATTATACCAACAGGTAATAACAAGTCGTGTTTCTTCATTAACTGAGTGAGTCGTGGTATTCTGGGAGTTCTGTGTTTCCATAAAATAAGCCGTATTGTGTGTTTCAAGAAATATATCTTTCTGAAATGGGCCTTACAAATAACAGCTAAGTAATAGAGAGTACTTCTGCTTCATGTTTTATTACTGCGAAATGGTTCTTGTAAGGAAAGATTCCAGGAATACTACTATTTCCTCTGTATGTTAAAAAAAAAAATTATTCTGGACTACAGTCACTAAATATATATATATATATATATATATATATATATATATATATATATATATATATATATATATATATGTATATGTGTGTGTGTGTGTATTTGTGTAAACTACATAAATTTACGTGAATACATGTCCTGTACCTACACGATAGTCGACGTACGGACAGAATATACTTTATACAAACACATTCCCCATCCGCCATGCCTTTTATGTGCACAGTAGCGAAAGGGAATAGTTTTTATCCCTCGGCGCAAGAAAAGAAGTACCGGCCTCCATTGTTCAGCTGAATGGCCCCAGAAAAAAAAAATGGATGAAAGGCTCAATATATTTCTAAGTCATATAAAAATTTCAGCAACGCTTTGCCTGTTTTTCGTTGATTTTTCACTGTGTTCTTTGAGTGATTGGATTTTGTTATGGTTTGTTGCTGATGCTCCTACCAAAACGTACGAGTTTTGAAATGGAGAAACAAATCCTCAGTTTATGCATAAGTATACATACAGTTTTATAAGATAAATCTGTACAGAGCTTTTGGGAGTCAAATAGTTTCCCGGAAGCTTTCTGTATAGATTCATCTTTCAGTATATGTATGCATATACATAACTGTGGACTTGTTTCTCTAGTGCTCCTTTTGTTCACGATAACCGCTGAGGTTCGAACATGAGAACTTTGAAAACATTATTAGGGCGATCCTCAAGTCGTCATCATCATCCAGGTGCCACATCCAAGGACTAATGACTTCGGCAGTCATGGCTCGCCATTCCTCTCTATTTCCGGTTCTCTGCAGCAACTGAGCTGCAGACAGTCTTCCTCCAGTCATTCTCACCAATCCATCCATATGTTTTTGTCTAGGTCTTCCTCTCGGTCTCCTTCCATTGATTTACCAGTGAGAGAGATGTTCAGTTCTTGTCTTCTCATTACATGACCCACAAACCGCAGTTGTCTACCTCTCACCGAGGCCAAAGAGCTCTCTTTCAACGCCTACTCTCTCTAATACTTCCTCATTAGTTTTCCTTTCTGTCCATGATATTTTTTGACATCCTTCTTCCAAAACCACATTTTCTTCAAGCCTGTACCTCTCTCGTCTGCCTTCCTCAAGGTCCAAGTTTCACATCCATACAACAATACAGACCAAACAAAACATTTCAACAAATCTCCTCCTTAAATTCATAGATATTTTTCGAGTTGGTGACTAATTTCTTGATCCTACAAATGCATCTTTTGCCCTGGATATTCTCTTCTCGGTCTCTTTTTCGCATTTTCCATCACTTGTGAGAGTGCATCCTAAATAATAAAACTATCAGTTTGTTTAACTGTTTCAGCATTAATTCTTATATCTATTCTTGGGGGATTTCATTCTTGGTGATAACCATAACTTCTGTTTTCTTAATATTTATTGACAGACCTCTTTCTCTGCTTGATTGGTGCAAAGTACTGATTAAAGCTTGAGGTTATCATGGGAGTCTGCAAACAAGTGCTGTTTCATCAGCATATCAAATATTAATACTGACTCCTCCAACTTAACTCCTTCCATATCTCTGAGATCTCTCATTATCATTTCACTCTATAAATTGAAGGAGATCAGGTGATAACACACAGCCCTGTCTTACACCTCTCTGGATGTGCCGAGCCTCTGATTCATCTCTTCTACTTTCACTGATGCCTCTTGATTCCAATATAAAATTCTTCTGTTCCACTATCCTTATAAGTATGGACATCAATATTACCATCATCATTTCCACTTGTAATATTCGTATAACAGCTAACTGTATACCTAACATCTGCTTAAACATGGTTAATATGTAGCCTGATAACTACATACGTGCTACGTACACGTATTTCTAAATACTCACTCACAGACGTACACAAACGCGCTTGCTTTAAGATAAAAACACAATTATATATTATAAATATATATATATATTATATATATAGATATATATTAATATATATATATATATATATATAAATTCTATATCACATCACCGTGATTCATATAGAAGCATTAAGCTATAAATGTCCTGTAATATCCCTATCGCTCTACCTCGGAAGTAATATATTTTCATACATGTTAACCGTAGGGGAATTTTTTTACTTTCCACCACTTGTGCTGTAGGTAGCCATAGTGTTACCAGACGCCCGGTCATGGCTAGCTTCAACCTTAAACAATAATACAAAAACTACAGAAGCTCTAGGGCTGTAATTTGGTATATTTGATGATTGGATGATAGATGACAATACACCAATTTTCAGGCCTGTAGTCTCCTCAGGAGTTTGTAAGACTGAGGGAGGACAGAAAAGGGGCGGACAGACTGACAGACAGACAGCCATCTCAATAATTCTCTTTTACAGAAAAGTAAAAAGGCTGTCCTATCATAAGATTGGTTAAAAAAAATTAAGTGAAATTGATAGCGATGCTATGTGGAGGTCAGTGAGGATATTTAGTACAATGTTTGTGTTCAAATATGTGTTTCCACTTCATTTTTGCTTATTGATTTTATGGTTAGACTGTTGCACTGGGTCAGAGAAAGGTTTCAAGCTGTTGCAATAGCAAAAGGCGTCTTTGCCGAATTTTGGATAGATGATGCCAGTGAATAATGGTGTTCGTCCCTGATAGCGACGAGCAACAGCAAAAGCTGGTTTGAGAATTTGAAAATATGAGTTAGAGAGGGAATTCCTAAAGTGACAGTAATTCAAATAGTTTATTCGTCACTTGGAAAGTGAAATGGGAATGGTGGATATCGGTAGTTTGTGGCAAGGCAGGGCAGGGCGGCAGAAAACTTGAGCAACAGAATGGTAAAAGCAACTAAAATAGCTATCCGTGTGTATGAATGCAATGGAATATAGAGTGAAGGCCAAGCATTGGGACCTATGAGGTCATTCAGCGCTAGAAAGGAAATTGAGGGTAGGTAGGTTTGAAAGGTGTAACAGGAGGAGAAGCTATGAAATAATTGTTAGGAGAGGGTGGACAGCAAGAGGGAAGAAAGATAATATGAATGGAAGTACAGTAAAGGAAATGAAAGGTGTTGCAGCTAGGGGCCGAAGGGTGGCTGCAAAGAATCTTTAGCAATGCCTACAGTGCATCGCGTGGGGTGCAATGACGGCTCTACCCCCTACGGGGTAGCTGTGTGTATGCCAAGGGTTCGGAAGAAAGAGTGACCCAGTGCAAGAAATATAGAGGACATATAACGGGAACATTGGGTGAGGTTTCATTCACGGAAGGAGCTCGTGTGGACACTGAATGCTAAGAAGGGTAATGATAGATAAAGGTCGATGTATCAGGCAGATGAGATGGCACGATGTCATGTTAGCATAGCGTTTACGTAGTAAGGCAGACTGAAAGATGGTAAAATGTACAAGTGAGGAAGCATTAGGAAGAAAGAAGAGGAACTAGTGGGAAAGTTGGCTGCTTGGAGAAGAGTTGCTTGAACAAAGAAAGGACCTCAGTACACATGAAGCGTTAGATTACGTACAATATATACAGTAACTAACATTGTGGAAGTTTAACCCCCCTCGCCCCGTCCAATGGTAGGAAATTGGAATGTTGTGAATATACATACAAACATACATACACACATACATACATACATATATATATATATATATATATATATATATATATATATACACACACAAACATATGTATATATATATATATATATATATATATATATATATATATATATATATATATATATATATATATATATATATAAGTGCTTGATAAGGGAGGTATTCAGACCGACCACCGAAATATAGTCCTTAGCTTTAAAACTGTGTTTAAATGGGCCTTTTGTACTTGAGACGTATCCTGTTTTAACAGAAGAATTCATTTACATATATGTATATGTATCTGTATAAACACGAGCAATAAATCATTAAGTTAATAATAAGCACATAGATGAATTATTAAGAGGTTATGATGCAGTGCCTTTTTATTTCCTCGACCTACTGCTAGTGTTGAACATTTTTGGTAGAGTTCTTTGCCTCACTTCCAGAGGGTGATGTGGCTGGTCATTCCTCGGGAACCTCCATCTGCTCTGGGTGACATTAAGTCATCTGAAAGCGCTGCAATCCTAGGAGATGTTTGTGATGACCTGGTCTTTGAGTCGAATATATATGCCAACGTGTTTTGTCGCTCCCTCGTAAGGTTGTTTTCTTTCTGGTCCTTTGTGTATCTTGCCCTTTGTTTTCCTAACAAAGGATCACAGCAGGACTGAATTGATAATGAGAATCCATATGATAAGCCTTCATAAAGGCCGGGGTGGAATGAGTTATGTACTGCTTTCCCAGGATCTCCGACTACCAACTGGAGGACTTTGTCGAGACCGTTTCTTACTAAATGTCCTTGTTTTTTATTTTTATTTTTTTTTAAGCATTCTAACTCGTTTTATGGATAGGCGTCACTGAATATTTGGGACACGTGAATTACCTAGTGAATATTTTCTTTCCTTTAGAAAAAAAAAAACCCACATCATTAACTCCTATCCTAAACTCTGAAAAGGTGATATGCACTTCATTGTTATTAATATGAAAAAAGTCGTTAATGTTAAAAGAATATTCTGATTTTAAATGTGTTTCTCCAGTATGGTAGGATTTTCGGTAATATAAACGAATTGGCTGAATTCATTGCTCTAAGTACTTCTCATGACTATCAAAAATTACCGACGTTTCAATCGTATCCATTATTGCCATAGATTAAAAAACATACCCACGCCTCTATCGTATCAATTGTTGCCGTAGATTAAATAGTATTAATAATGGCTTTACCGCAGACATATTTTTTACTTAGAGATCTTGGTGATCCCAGATAAGCAGTGAATCGCTTCACGTTTCCTTCTGCGTCTTTTGAGAATAATGCTTATGATTCCGAAAGCCTTTGATATCTCTGACTGATTCCCTTTTCGCCTGAGGGGAAACAAGATAAGCACCTGACACGTGCCTTAATGCCTGGTGCCTCTTTCTCTCTCTCTCTCTCTCTCTCTCTCTCTCTCTCTCACCCCATCACCATCATGGAAAATATCCTCAGGGGTTATTAGCAAAGGATGTGGAAACCTTGGAGGGAACTTTTCCATCACTCAGGCATCAAGGTTCGGTCGGGGTTACGAGGGAAGATCTT
>NC_061108.1:138990139-138997639 GCF_015104395.2 Macrobrachium nipponense
TTACGATGCAAGAGGATATTGCAGATACAGAGACAATTGCAGATTCAGACACAAAATGAATAATTATGATGAGGAAGATCAAATATTATGGAAATAATGGATTTTTTAATGTCAGAATTTCTGGATATGAAGAAAAGAACAACATACCAGAACAGGAAAGAGAGTGGGAAATCCTTATTATTACCCATATTAAATGAAGGAGAAAACACGCAAACCATCATAGTGATGAATGCGCAGGGTTTAGTTACGAGTAACTAAAAAAAAAAAAAAAAAAAAAAAATTGAGTACTTAGAAAAGAAACTAACCCAAATTGAGAAGAAAATAGATATAATGAATATAAGTGAAACCTGGTATTTCCAAGAGACTAGGAATGATGATCAAATAAAAGGGTTCCAAACTTATAGATCAGATAGAAAAATAGGAATCAAGGGAACCACGATATATGGGAAAGACATAAAACAAGGAAAAATATATGAGAAATATAGCAACTCAGAATGTGAACTAATAGCAGTAGAATTTGAATTTGAAAAATTAATGAATATAGTAATATACAGACCCCCTAACACTAAAGAGTTTGACACAATAATAGAAAAATTAGATGATATATGTAGAAATCACAAGACTGGGACTATTCTCCTATCCGGAAACTTTAACTTTCCTTTCGTAGACTGGACAGAACGAATAGGAGATTGTGGTTTGTATTTATACATATAAAAAAGAGAGTAATAGTAGTGCAGAAGATAAGAGGCCATTCGAAAAGCTATTAGATATGCTACTAGAACACAACATTCAACAAATAAATCACCTGCCAACAAGAAAGGAAAATACTTTAGACCTAGTATTTGTGAACGAGGTGAATTATGTTAAAGAAATAATAGTTTATAATGCAAGTATTTCAGACCATAATGTCATAGCATTAAACAGTCCATTCCAAATCAAATGAAAACAGAGATAAGCAAGAGATGAAAAAGTGGGAAGGATAGGGAAAATACAATTTCTAAAGTAAAAATATAAAATGGTCAGAAATAAATGAAGAATTAAATAAAGATTGGGATAAAATTTTTGTAAGTGATGATATATAGATAAATATGGAATATTATAATAAATAAATTATTAGAGAAAATAGTGGATAAATATATACCAAAGTAGAAAAGTAAACATCAGTCATGCATACCAAGAGACAGAAGGATCTTGTTCCAGAAAATCAGAAAGTGGAAAAAAGGTCTTGCAAAAGAAAAGAATGCATGGAAAGTGATGGAACTAAAAAGTAAGATAGAAAATGCAGAACAAAAGATTATACAATCAAAAGAAAATGAAAAACGGGACTTGGAAGAAAAAACCCTAGTAAATATCAAACAAAACCCCAAACTATTATACTCATATGCGAAAAAGATGAATAAAAGAAGAATAGAAATAGGCCCTCTAAGAATTGAAGGGAGATTAACGAATGAGAAAAAGGAAATTTGCAACATATTGGCAGAAAGATATAAGAGAGAATTCACCCCTAGAATTGATAATGAAGATAATGATATAGAAGTAAAGGATGAAATGGTGAATATTTATCAGACATAGATATTAATGAAGCCAATATTGTGCAGGCTATTAATGAAATTAAAAATGGAGCTGCAGCTGGGCCTGATGGTGTCCCTGCTATTTTGTTAAAGAAAGTAGTTCATTCTATCGCAAAGCCACTTGCAATATTATTAAGACAAAGTGTAGATACAGGCAAGATTTATGATGAGCACAAATTAGCATATATTACCCCTACTTTCAAAAGTGGATCAAGACTAGAGGCAAGTAATTATAGGCCTGTGAGTCTAACATCACATATTATGAAAGTGTATGAAAGGGTAATGAAGAAAAATATTATGAAAAATTTAATAAGAAAAATAATTTGTTTTAATATAGGACACATGGTTTTTGTACCCGGAAAAAGTACACAAACCCAACTATTAGTCCACCGTGAGAACATATACAAAAATATGAAAAGCGGAAATGAAACAAATGTGGTTTATCTAGACTTTGCAAAAGCTTTTGACAAGGTAGATCATAATATATTAGCGAAGAAATTAGAAAACTTAATATAGTGGATAAAGTAGGAAGATGATTAAAAGAATTTTTACACAAACAGAAAACAGATAGTTATTGCAAATGATGAGAAATTGGATGAAGCTAAGGTAATATCCGGTGTGCCACAAGGTACGGTGTTAGCTTCATTACATTTGTTATTATGATTGCAGATAGACAGTAATGTTAAGGGCTCGGTAGTGAGTAGTTTTGCCGATGACACAAGAACAAGTAGAGAAATTACTTGTGATGAAGGTAGGAACGCGCTACAAAGAGACCTTAACAAAGTATATGATTGGGCAGAGGTAAATAGGATGTTATTTAACTCTGATAAATTTGAATCAATAAATTATGGAGATAGAGAAGGAAAGCTATATGCATATAGGGGACCTAATAACGAGACAATCACAAATAAGGAAGCAGTTAAAGACCTTGGTGTGATGTGAATAGGAACATGTTATGCAATGATCAAATAGCAATTTTATTGGCAAAATGTAACAAGCAAAAATAGGAATATTGTTATGGCACTTCAAAACAAGAAAAGCTGAACGCATGATTATGCTTTATAAAACATATGTTCGTAGTCCACTTGAATATTGCAAATATGATATGGTACCCACACTATCAAAAGGATACTGCACAAATAGAGAGTGTACAAAGGTCCTTTACAGCTAGAATAGAAGAAGTTAAGGATCTTGACTACTGGGAAAGACTACAATCCTTAAAATTATATAGTTTAGAAAGGAGAAGAGAACACTATATGATAATTCAGGCATGGAAACAGATAGAAGGAATTTGCCGAAAACATCATGGAGCTAAAAATATCAGAAAGAGCAAGCAAAGGTAGATTAATAGTGCCCAAAACTATACCAGGAAAAATAAGGAAAGCACACAGGACATTAATCCACTACGCACCAGCATCGATAATGCAGCGTCTATTCAATGCGTTGCCAGCTCATCTGAGGAATATATCAGGAGTGAGCGTAGATGTGTTTAAGAATAAGCTCGACAAATATCTTAGCTGCATCCCAGACCATCCAAGATTGGAAGATGCAAAATATACCGGAAGATGTACTAGCAACTCTCTGGTAGACATTAGAGGGGTTGGCCTCACACTGAGAGACCTGGGGCAACCCGAACAAGATGTAAGATTTGTAAGGTCTAAGGTCTCGCTCTCTCCAACGCGATGTTTTGTCCAGATCTACAGGACATTTTCCAGCGATGACTGCGAGGGACGGAATTCCAGTGTTGGTGGTTGTTTTTGATTAAGTTGACCTTGTGTCAGCATGGGCTCTTGCTCACTGAGCAGCCCGTAAATTCCAGTGGCGATCCTTCTCCTTATGTCCTGAAGTTGTGGGCTCTTGAGTACTGTCTGGAGAACTCCTGGGGCAGGGGTTCTCCAGACCGTACTCGAGAGCCCGCAACATCAGGATATAAGGTAAGAGGCTCGCCACTGGAATGCGCTTGGGTTTCTCTAGAGCAGAGCCCATGCTGGCACAAGCCAGCTTAATCTCAAACAACAACACTGGAATTCAGTCCCTCAGCAGTCATCGCTGGAAAATGTCCTGTAGATCTGGACGAAACGTTGCGTTGCATAGAGAGAGAGAGAGAGAGAGAGAGAGAGAGAGAGAGAGAGAATTGTATAAGCAATAATAAACACCAAAATGACTCAACCGAATTTTACCATGTCCTTTGGTGCGTTGCTCGCCAGTCTAAGCAACAGAGAGAGAAACCTGTCATCAGAAAAATATTATTTGTTTTGTATAACAAATAGAAAATTCCAAATTATGTTATTCTTTTATACATATATTTTTACACTGGCTGGTGGCTACATTTAAATTCGTAATTAACTCGCACACATATCTATCTATCTATCTATGTACATATAAATAAATAAATGTGTATATATATATATTATATATATATATATATATATATATAATGGTAGAAGCCACAAAAGAAAGTGATACAATGGAGTGTGCTACGAGATCTTTGACTCCATTGTTTTCACTTTCCTTCGTGGCTTCTACCTTTATTTTTAAATTCATCACATTCCAAAATTTTCGTGCATCTTTATACATATATGTAATATATTATATATGTATATATATTCCATATATATATATGATATATATATATAATATATGAACATATATATATATATGTATATAATATATATTATATATATATATTATATATATATACATGTATATACTATGTATGTATTCACACATACACATATACATAGTCGAGAGAAAGGATATGGTTATGGAAAAGGGTTGGCTAGATTATGACTGTACATTACTGATGGGTATTACGGCGAGACGAGGAGTAGCTGTGACAAAGGAGCAGACGAGGGCATCGTGGGACTTCTCGATAGCGTCATAATGATTGTCGGTAGACGGAAATAAAAAAAGACAAAAGAAATCGTGGGATGAAGAAATAAAATGGAATAGTCAAGGGCAAATATATAGTACACAATCTTTGAGATTACATCATGACAGAAAAGATCATGACTGGAGAATGTGAGGGGCAATCAAGAAGAAGGCGAGAGAAAGAGAAAAAGAAAGAGAAAAAAAGAAGGATAGGAATAAAAATAGACGGGAGACGGTGAAAAAAGAAATCAAGGAAACATAAAGCGCCAGGAAGTAAACGCACAGAGAAAATATACAGAACAAATGAACCGCAGAATAAATGACGCAAACGGAGAGATGCTTGATATCTTAGTCAATAGACCGAGGATTTTGAATATTTGTTGAATATGAAGAATTCAAGAGAGGTATAGCTCGTAAAAAAGAAAAAAATGCCGATGGTTAATGAAAGGTTGAGAGTGCTCGAAGAAGTTCGGTATGAAAAGACGGCCATCATGGAGTAGAAGAGCAGAGAGACAAAATCAGCTGATGAGATTAAAGAGTGGGAGGAGTGGCTGCTCGCGGGTTTACCAGATGTCTATAGAAATGGGTTACCAGACCTGGAAAACAAGATTGTTCAGTATGCAGCAGAAGCAGCACTTGTGTGTGTAGTAAAGTCTATAAGAGAATTGAAGTTTCCCTTGGTCTCAGTCGTGACACGGAGCTGATTAGTGAATGGTGTATACAGTTGGTGAGGCACGAGGCTGAATTCTAGGAAAACGAAAAGAAACTTTATTAATTACTAGATCCCTTACTGGTTCTCCAGTATTATGCAAAAGGCTTCATATGTTTATAACAAATAACATCAAAGCAATCTGCTTTAGGTCATTTGCAGTGGCGGCTCGCGACTTTAATTATTGGGGGCGCTGTTACAGAAAAAAATTAGGCATTACAAAATTCGTACACAAACAGAAAGAAAACTTGTATCGGATCTTAATATATGTATGCATGAGTATTTAAAACAGAATATTTCAACTATCATCTACAGTTTATCGCATTCATCTACTCTAATTGTAAGTATGATACACCGCTGTTATTTAGTTTTGCTGATATTTATATTTATAACATTATTTCGATGTACGTCACGCTTACTTTCCGATAGTTAGTCGTTACTTTCAACTGAGATAAATATCTTTACGTTTTGATTCATGTCAAGATTAGCGAATCCACCATTTTTGTTCAAGACAATATATACCACTTTGATTTATTAATATATATATATATATATATATATATATATATATATTATATATATATCTATATATATACATATATATATTTGCAATTTTAATACCCACAACGCCCTCTTAACTTCTCGAATTCTTTGTTGGTTTTGGATACGCTTGTCACTACAAAGCCAGAAGATCCAAGTTCAAGAAATTTGAAGAAGAAATCGTGATGTCCGGTACAGGGAAACGAACCCAGATCCAATAATATCAAGAGGTCACGTTGCCGACCTGACCACGAGAAGGATTAATTAAAAGTCTACTCCCTCTCATACATACATATACCTGTCGTTTTCAGATATACTTATTTGGGCTGGAATAGATCCATCCTCACCATCGTAGCCACGATGGTGGAGGATGGGTCTATTCCAGCCCAAATAAGTATATCTGAAAACGACAGGTATATGTATGTATGAGAGGGAGTAGACTTTGCATCCTTCTCGTGGTCAGGTGACCTCTTTGTGATTATTGGACCTGGGTTCGTTTCCCAGTACCGGACATCATAATTTCTTTGACTTGGGGCGTTTGTGGGTAAATTAAAAGCAAATATATATATATATATATATATATATATATATATATATATATATATATATCTATATATCTATCTATATATATATATATATATATATATATATATATATATATATATATATATATATATATATATATATATATATAATAAATACACACACACACACACACACACACACATATATATATATTATATATATATATATTATATTTCTGATAGTATATATATATATATATATCTATATTACTATTATATATTATCCCACTACTTTAGCATAAGACACTCTGGGCTAAAGACGCTTTTGGCTAAAAACAACTTGGTCTAAAAATACTTACGGCTAAAAACTCATTTTAAGCTGCACTATCGCCTTGATCAATTCAATCAATTCCTTCACTAAGGGAATACATAAAATGTAATTGTCTCTCTCTCTCTCTCAAGACACTTTTGGCTAATAACTCCTCTTAACAAAGCACTATCAGGAAATTATTATTATGGTTGAATGACTTGTTTGTTTGCGAATGTTTCCTCGTTAAGTTGTTCATGCATATCTCAATTTTTACAAATTTTTAAGTTTATTGTTTTCTTCTAAAACCCCGAAATGGACAGTGCTTTACAATTTGTAAAAACAATCCGAGGAAAGATAAACTTTGCTATAATGTTTACTATTATACGAAGAACTATTCAATCTCCGAAGCCTTCAACATCATTGGCTGATGTAGATGTTCAAGGCAGATTTAGAATAACCATTGTAGGACAAGACTGGCTAGTACATGATAGTGGATGATAGAGAGCGAATTTTGATTTTTGCAGGACCATCGTCTTTACAACAGTTAGGTGCATCAAAGCACTGGTTCGGTGATGGAACTTTTGAACATGTCTCAATATTTTCTACCAAATATATACAATTCATGCCCAAGTCCATGGGGAAATACATCCTCTTGTTTTTGTATTACTACCTGAGAAATCGGAAGGAATTTATATTAAATTGTTGCATGCTCTTGGTGAAGCGATGGAAGAGCACGGAATTGGAACTGATATTACAGAAGTGAGCATCAACTTTGAACTGGCAGCTCGAAATGCATTTTTACGTGTTTTTTTGTGATATGCTCTGCATTTCTGTTTTTTTTTTCAATTTCTGCCAAACGACCCGAAGAAAAATTCAACAATTGGGGCTTGTAAGTCTTTCTAATAATGACACAGACTTTTCTTTATTTCGTCGAAACGTGAGCGCTTTGGCCTTTTTGCCTGTTGCTGATGTCCT
>NC_061108.1:139002639-139012208 GCF_015104395.2 Macrobrachium nipponense
ATTAAAAATTCCAGAAATGCAAAAGCTAAAAAGTTTTTCTTACTAAGAGTACAAAATATACACATTAAAAATTAAGGAAATTAAATTATTTGAAAAGGACATACATTAAAATGAAAGATAAATGAACATATATTATATATATATATCTATATATATATATATCTATATATATATAT
This sequence comes from Macrobrachium nipponense, assembly GCF_015104395.2. NCBI lineage: Eukaryota > Metazoa > Arthropoda > Malacostraca > Decapoda > Palaemonidae > Macrobrachium > Macrobrachium nipponense. Next base: position 139,002,816 of record NC_061108.1, read on the forward strand.
ATATATATATATATATATATATATATGTGTGTGTGTGTGTGTTTGTGTGTGTGTGTGTGTCTTGAATAGGATCTTCATTAAGTTCTTATTAATGTTTGGATATATATGTATGTAAAAAAGTATCACATGAAAAGGGATGGTAGTCAGGCACCCATTCACTTCCAAGTCTTTCATACATTTTTTAGAGATAGTTCAAAAATTTCACTTAAATTTAATGCAACTAGTATTACCAAAAGTAACGAGCTGTTAAGCCGAACGCATAATCTTAAACAGAAGAGAATGCTCATATAAAAAAAAATGGTAAAACAAAGAGAAGGAAACTACTGATTAATAAAGGTGTAAAACACCAATGTAATATATATACATCATAAAATATTACCTGTAGCTTCTGGGCAGAGGGAACCGTCGAAACCACATATGGCTGGTCTCTTGGGGGGCGGCCTCCGGGCCACGATATGTTGCCCGTGAACTCTAGGCTCTCGCTCTCGCCGTAGTATGTTGCCACTGTCTGGAAGGGACATTATATATCTATGTTTGTATGTGTATAGACATACATACATTATATATATATATATATATATATGTATATATACTTTCCAGAATGGTATATATATGCATATATATATATATATATATATATATATATATATAGTATATATCATATATATATATACTTTCCAGAATGGTATATATATATATATATCATATATATATATATATATATATATATATATATATATGTATATATATATATATATATATACATACATATATATATATATTATATATATATATATATATTCTTTTTTAATTATTACCTCATTATTTTTTGGACCAAGGGTCTCAACAAGGCTAAGAAAGTTGGAACCTTTACAATAATTATGAAGGAGAGAAGTTAAAGAGGGCGGGTGTGAAGTACCTCCCATACCAACGATTGAGGGGAAGACCTGATGCGTGTTTTTACTATGTTGTGGATCGTCGATTTGAAGGAAGTCATAATGGTATTAATTTTCCATGTTTGTACGTTCACCGTCATGGCAGCTGTTTTAAATTTTAATCGTTTGTGTCTAACTTTTTACGTTAATTTGATTTCGGTACGAGCTTTCGTACTGTTCTCGTATCTATTCTAAATCTTCCCAAATAATAAAATCAAGGTTTTGGTCGTAAAGTCACTTCTTGGTCATGATGGTCAAATGGCTACTTAACATTATCTTATGCATTTTACTTCAAAGTCGTAGTACTGTTAATTTTATTATTCTAAAATTACATTTTTTTGTTAATTGAAATATTTTTCCTTTTTTTTCTAGTCTTGAACTTTATTAGTGAAAGCAAAAATTCCAGAATCAATATTCCTGGGGTACAAAAATTTGTTTTCAGTATATTTAATCCTGATAGGGCTAATTCTCGAAATAAACATAAGAGATTGTTCTAATCCCATAATTTGATAACAACACATCTTCTTTAAACATTCCTTATATATATATATATATATATATATATATATATATATGTATATATATATATATATATGTGTGTGTGTGTGTGTGTGTGTGTGTGGGTGGGTGTGTGTGTGTGTGTGTGTGTGTGTGTGTGTGATTGAGGCACTATGCCGTGTCACTTATAATGAGTGGCTCCAGAGAGTTTATCGCACCTTGCACAAATACCATTTACCTCTATCTTGATTTCTCCATTTATTTCTATTTATTCTCGATTTCTCCATTATTAAGGCCCTACATTCCTCTCCTTCTCCTCCGCCAACCTCGTAACAATGCTGAATGTAAGATTGTTGGTCGGTAATCCATGTTTTAGTAGGGCACTTTCATTGAATATAAAATTTAGGGCAAAGGCCAAGCACTGGGACCTATGAGGCCATTCAGCGCTGAAACAGATATGACAGTAAAAGGTTTGAAAGGTGTAACAGGAGGAAAACCTCAAGGCAGTTACGCTATGAATCAGTTGTTAGGAGAGGGTTGAGGAAAGTAAGATGGAAGAAAGAGAATAGGAAAGGAGGTAGAGTGAACGGGTTGCAGCTAGGAGTCCGACGGCATGCTGCAGTGAACCTCAAATCATGTCTACAGTGCACCGCCCGAAGTGGCACTACCACCAACTACGGGGATTGATAGCTTGATTACTTGTGTCATTACCAAAACGTCAGCACTCCCCTTACATAAATGAAATCAACGCAAAAATTAACAGATCAGCAAAGAGACACTTGAGGGAAACGTCATCATGGGGAAAAACAGGTTACAGAAATAAGAGGCATTAGCCAAGATCTTTGAATAATAAGCTTCTATAGAACTGAAAAGTAGCCTGCCTTGCCGCTCTTATTTTTGTAGCCTATTTCCCGGATGACGGTTTGTGCCTCTTTGCTGATCTATTTATTTTCGCGTTGATTTCATTTGTTTATTGATATAATTATCCTCTTGGTTCTGTGTCCGATTCTTTTGCTCGTGCTCATTCTGTTCCATTGTAGCTGTCCTTCTTGCTGCTGAAATATTCGTTATTCATGAAAACAGCTCTCAAGATCAGGTATTTTATTCATTAGGCGAGTTTGAACCCATCAAGATAACTGTAAAGAACCGAAGGCAAAGCTTTCGTTACTCTTCTCTGGTCTGTCGTGGAAATAATAACAATGGCGGTAGTCACTAACTCAGGTTTAGGGGCTCACATCCTCAGAAAGCGGCTTACAGCCTGGATTAAGTCTTGGAGATATCATACTAGAGAGGCTACGAAAAAAGAAAATAAATATTATTATTATTATTATTATTATTATTATTATTATTATTATTATTATTATTATTATCATTATTATTATTATCATTATTATTATTATTATTATTATTATTATTATTATTATTATTATTATTATTATTATTATTATTACTTATAAAAGAAAAAGGGTTGCCACCACTGCATGAGGATATGACCCTAACTTGACGAGGATGAAAAAGGACCACGGTTATAAAGAAAAGTACCCAGTCATTAAATTCTCATGTTGCTAAGTTGGGCTGATTTTGGCGGAGATATGATAATATCGGATATAAGGTTATTTCCGTCCATTATGATATCGCTTGCCAGGTAGATTTACGTAAATAAAAGGCAACGTCGCATTACAAATAAAGAGCTAGTTGCTGAAGTATGTATTATGCTCATAAAAATGGTCTTAATTCCTACGGCAAAGAAACGTGCGGGGAGACTTGGAGACCAGACTGGGCGAAACACAAAAATGATCTTACAGGAGTTTACGTAGTACTACATCAAACGGGAAAATCAAGTCATCGAATTGTTTCGCAATTGTCAGATTGATTCATGATATATAAACGTAGTGATGTGAAAATTAGGCGACTTGTCGGAAGTACCTCGTTGTTTTTGTGTACCTCTTCATTGTCCGGGGATTAATCATGCATGTTCTGAAATGGACTACCTTCTAGCGGTTGTCCGCGAACTGATTACTCGTTTGACCCCACAAATATATAGTACTTTTGTAGAAAGGGGCCAGAGGAGTATTGGCACGTACGTCAAACGAGGTTGATAGTTGAGATCTCCAATAATGGAATTAACATTTTATCATTAAAAGGGATTTTATCTGTTTCTAAAGGAACAGAGAGTTTTAATGAATTCTAGTGCCAGTGATATAAATACTTGAAAGTAATGATACTAACACTGCGGAATTCCACCACTCATTTCTTTCCTGTGCTTTGTCATCCACAAATAGCCACTCATCTCCTGCTTCCCATCTCGTAGGTCTCAACTAAGTAGGTCTGGGTTTTCCATCTCTCCTGTACTCGCAGGAGCACAGATGACACTATCACGTACTATTCTCCCAAAGCGGTGTGAGAAGAGCACGTCTAAGTCATCTCTACCTACCTCCCGTTCAGCATGATCTCATACCCAGAGTCAAAGTAATAGGGTCTGCTCAACTCGCAGTGGGGGCGGAGCTAATACTGTGACGTCACAAGAGTAACACTTTCCGTGCTCCTCCATTGAATTACTTAAAGAAACCTTTAGTTTTTGTTTTTACACATAAATCCATATCGCATGGTGTTTTTTTTTTTTTTTTTTTTTTCATAAAATCTTGATAAAATCTGTAAAGAGGTCACATGCTTGATGTTTTTTAATACACATTCAAAGTATATAGGGTCTGCTCAATTCGGCAGTGGGGGCGGAGCTAATACTGTGACGTCACAAGAGTAACTTCCTCCTGCTTCTCCTTATTGATTACCTAAAGAACCTTTAGTTATTACACATATAATCCATATCGCATTGGGGTTTTCATAAAATTCTTGATAAAATCTGTAAAGAAGTCACATGTTTGATGTTTTTTAATACCCATTCTTTCATTTAGTCTCCAAGCTCACATAAAATACCAGTTTCAACACACATAGCTACTCCAGCTTTTGCTTTTGTAATATGTTTACTCTACTTATTTCTTTTACTTTCCTATATACTGGTTTGCTGTATTCTCTTCAAGTCCATTTTTATAACATGTCAACTCTCTCTCTCTCCTCTCTCTCTCTTTCATGTAGTAATATTACCAAGATTATAAATAATTCTTAAGAAATGTATTTAGTTTTGTCACTGTGTTCATACCTCACTTTGAAAAGCAACTTTTTTCTTTTTATCTATGCTAAAGGTTAGATTGATAGATTAATTATATTTCCAAATCTTATTATGAATACTAATTATATGCAATAAATACAAAGAAAATGTGGATACAGGCAATGTAAAAAATGGCAGTTGCATTTGCACGACTTGACCACAAAAAGAAATATCAAAAGTATAAGAATTACATCATATACGATATAAGGTATCAAAGGAATAAATGAGTGATACAGGGAACACATTCCAGCAAATTTCTCATTAGCACTTCCTATCACAAATATGTATACTTCCGGAACACATAAGTTTACATATAACACAAACTGTATACATAAGGTATTAATTATGCATGCCTCAAACGATTATAATATTTTCGGAAAAAAAGTACAAAAGGTATTCTTCAGTCTGGGGGCCCCTTGGGGGGGGGATGTACTGATGACGTTTCACAAGGGCCGGGGCTAGATTTCAGATCTCCCATGAACGCATAATTTTTTATAATTTTTGCGTGCGTAGATATTTTTTTCTGTGCGTGATTATGGGTTTGAAAGTAATTGTGATTGTAATGTGTCATATACCGATTGAAAGGGCATTCTTTGTACTTTTACATGGTATATAGCAAAACTGTAATAAGATGAATAATTATGTAAGAAAAATGTGGTAAATATTACATAAAATTTAAAAATTTTGGTCCGTCTTTGACCTAGAATTCCTCGAAAATTTATGAGAACACCTGTCAATTTTATTTATGCATTATAAAGTAAATTTTATCAGCTTTCTAATCCATTTTTCCGTTTTCTTTCTATCATCATCCCATAGTCAGATACGCTACGAAACGTTAATGTATGTAGGTTGACGGATGAAGTAATTGCACATTTTTGTGTGCGTAGATAATTTTTTCTGTGCGCGCTTGTGGGTTTGAAAGTAATCTTAATTGTAATGTGCCATATATCATTTGAAAGAGCATTCTTTGTACTTTAACGGAGTATACGGCAACATGTAATTAAAGGAAAATTTATATAAAAAACGCCATCGCAAAAATAGTTATATAAAAATGTTAAGTAAATATAATTTCATAAAGATATGGTCCTTTTGTAACCGATGACGTTTCACAAGGGGCGCGGATAGGTTTTAGTACCACCTAATGAGCAGGCCCTGTATACTTTGACTCTGCTCATACCTAATATATGAAACTTCCGTAAATCCCTCTATGGTACCATTGCTGAATCTATGAAGTCACCTGATGCCTATTTCCTCCGTAAAACTTCATTTTCAAATAGACAAAATATTTAGGTACGGTTTCCTTGTCATAACTCTGTCCTCCTTATCCGTATACAAATGCACCAGCCTTATTTCTATTATATTAACATTCTATGTGATTTTAGTCTCCTGTTCATTGTTTCATCTTTTCACTTTTTCGTCGCTAAATAAATTGTTCTTAAAATGTTTGGAAAATTCATCCTCATTCATTCTCGCCCGATCTCAAGTTGTCTGGAGTCTTTCGCATAATGCTTTCAATACATCTCTTCAGCCTTTTTCATACAGTGTTGAGTCTCTTCTCTAGATGTATAAAGCTTTCTACAGAACAGGTTTTGAGAATCTTATGGTATATTGATTAATATATAAACTATTATCTACATCTGCATATCGTAAAGGTCTGTCCAACTTTCTGTCTTTACTCCAATTTAAATATAATGAAAAATTTAAGTTCCACTGACCATTGAAAACAAAACCGTCTTTCGATCTTCTAAGGGAAGATAGGCTGATGCACGGAACGAATATTCCTTCCATATGACAGAATGCCATGCATGTACGTATATATTATATATATATATATATATATATATATATATATATATATATATATATATATATATATATATATATATCAGTAAGGACACCAAGGCCAAAACCCGGAACAGCATTTTGTACAACTTTATTGGGACATGTTTCGAGTAGTACTATCACTCGTTATCAACCTACAAAATTAAAATGAATGGCATTATAAATCTTGCAATCAAATTCACAATAATAAAATGAATGTATAAAAATGATAAGAGTACGTTAAAAGATAGCTAATACTTAAAAAAAAAATAAGAATTGCTAAATTAAAAAAATTCAGTAGATAAAATAAAATAAAGCAGAATGCAATTTAAAAGTCACAAAAACGGATGGTACAAAAGAACAGTAAATATACTAAGTCGATGTACAAACCAGCAGGATGCAGACTAAAAAACACAAAAGTGAGGTAACAGCTACATTTCTAGCCAAGGAAGGCTTTATCTTAACAGAATATAAAACTTCTAAAATGTCGAGGTCTGTAGCAAACTGGGCAGAAGGTTAAAATAGAAAAATCATCGTTATGTAAAGGGTGACCAGACTCTCCCCGCCTGTGTTCCCCTAATTGCACTACTGCATATATATATAATATATATATATATATATATAATATATATATATATATATATATATATATATATATATATTTATTATAGTATATAATATATATATATATATATATATCTATTTATATATATATATATACTATGTATATATATATATATATATATATATATATATATATATATATATATCTATATATATATAATATATATATATATAGATGAATGCGCTGCTGCTGATTTCATACTACCTTTATAAAAAGCATTATTAACTCATTAGAAAATCATCGTCCTTACTGAAAATGGCTGCATAGCAAACACCCCTCTGCATGTGATAAGAGAGGTCGCATATAATAATTGCCGACGTAATCGCCACACTTGCAGATAATCAACATTCGTATGCAAAAGCACATCATACAAAACAAACAGCAAAAGCACTAATTAATTCATGTGATAAACAAAGGAAGACTTGATTTCTGGCGAGAATGCATGCAAGCACACTTCCAACTGCAGAATTCGCGATTGGTTAGGCCGGGAAAGTGTTCGCTCGAAATCTCGAGGCCGTCGACAAACGTGACCAATAAAGCGCATATATATCATGCATATACGCTTGAACTATCAAAGCATGTTCCATCAGACGCTTAGCGAGAGAGAGACGCGATGCACGAATGAAGTCAGATGGCTCTGGGAAAGTTAGCACACAGACGAGACAGACAAAGATAGATTATAGAAAAGGAAAAAGATGGAGTCAAACGCGTTCTCTCTACCGCTGGTTGATTGATCACGAAGTGATCAAACACTCTCAGAGACCTGCTTAGGTAACACCTTTTGGAGTCTACTACTTTAAGGATAATAAAAAGGGTTCATGGGGATTCATATGGGTGAATACATACATACATATGTATATACACACGCTTATATATATATATATATATATATATATATATATATATATATATATATATATATATATATATATATATATAATATATATATATATATATATATTAGCTGACCAACCTTGTTCTTTCGTTACCTCTCAAAGAAATAGAATAAATTAGTGGTTTCTTTAGTAATTCAAAATATCATTGCTTCATTCTACTGAAAAAGACTGTTTGTGTGTGTGTGTGTGTTGGAGAGAGAGAGAGAGAGAGAGAGAGAGAGAGAGAGAGTATCCTTGTATGTTCGCTTAATCATCATTGCTGATTTAGCAAAGTTATCGTTAATGTTTGAATAGATATGTCTATGGCATAACACGAAGAAACTCTGGGCATGAACAATAAATACTGAATAAAAAAATACTAACAAAAAGCGCACCATTAACTGTATCGCATTGTTAAGGCTGCTGTACTAATTGCACGGCCGACGATTTCGTATTCTGATGTAATTGTTATGAAACCGCTTGTTTTTTTTATAAGTATATGAGAACGAAGTTCAACAAGAAAGAGAATGCCATAAAGGAAATGAAGCCAGAGCTTCACATCAAACCAAAAAAGCCTCGTTTGACGAGTAAAGCCTCTTTGAAAGACCCGATGCCAAAATTAATGTCCTTCAGACTAAAACCTGACAAACACACGCTATTTTGGACAAGTGAGAAGTGCGACAGTTTTATGTTTGATTGGTAAAAAGCAGTCGCGACTCTAAAAGCGACCTCTTAGCCGAATATTCGCTCCTGGCTACGCGTGATGGATGGCAGCAACTCAAAATCGCGGCTCAGTAATGGTTTTCGCCTTCTTGTAATTTGTGTCTTAGCCTGAGCCTTCTTCTCTTTCGCTTCTTTTGGGCTAAGGTAAAGAGTTACCACCTTTTGCCTTATTCGAATGAAACAAAAATGTTCCAGTTCATTTAGAGCTGAAAGTAAAACTTTTTGGTTTGGTTTTATTCGGACAAAGTAATCGTTTCTTGGTTTGTCTCTTTCGAGTTGAGGAAAAACTCTTTTGATCTTATTCTCACGAAGAGAAGGTATTTCCGTTTTACGTTACACTAAGGAAAAACCGTTTTCTTCTGTATTATGGTGAGTTTCTTTTCATTTTTATGTAAAAGAAAACTATTGTGCCAGCTTTGTCTTGCCTATTCGCACTTTTAACTGTCCGCCCTAATATCTTAAAAACAACTGAGGCTAGAGGGCTGGCAAATTAGGATGTTGATCATCTACCCTGCAATCATCAAAACATACCAAATTGCGGCCTTCTAACCTCAGTAGTTTGTATTTTATGTAAGGTTAAAGTTAGACATAATCGTGCATGTGGCAACGATATAGGCCAGGCCACCATCGGGCTGCAAATTCCCGAGATGTATACTAGTAATGCACCAGCCCCGGGATTTTTGTCATGCCCTGTGTTGGGTTAGGTTCGGCTAGTTCAGTTCAATGAATCAAGACGAAGGAAGTTAGGTG
>NC_061108.1:139012708-139022708 GCF_015104395.2 Macrobrachium nipponense
ACTTTAACGTTTTTCATTTTTAGTCATGTACAGAAAAAATATCTTTTCTTATTTATAATGTTAAAATAATAGATCGGACAAAAAGAATATGTTTCTATCGTATCAGAGAAGCCGTATTGAAGGGAAGCCGGTGAATTTGGAAAGAAAAATATCCAGTTGCTTTCTTTCATATTTTATTAATTGATGTTGGCGTTTAATACTCCAGTAACTTAGTAAGGAATTACTGAAGTTCTGGGGGCACTATTAGAGTATCTTAAAAAACTAAGTATCTTATAATATTTCTTTTCCTACTGATCTTTAATCCCCGTAGGGGAGTAATGCCATCAGTGGACCTCATGCAGTGCACTGTAGGCATTACTTAAGGCTCTTTCAAGCGTGGTCTTCGGCCCCTAGCTGCAACCACTTTTGTTTCTTTTACTGTACTCGTTTCATATTCACTTTCTTTATTTTACTTTCCTCAACCCTCTCCTAACATTTGATTCATAATGCAACGGCTTTGAGGTTCTCCTCCTGTTACACCTTTCAGACCTTTTACTGTCAATTTCCATTTCAGCGCTGAATGGCCTCAAAGGTCCCAGTGCTTGGCCTTTGGCCTAAATTCTATATTCAACTGAACTAATCTTAATAACATTAAGTTGAAATGGCTCAGAATTAATAGGAACAGCTTTGTACCAAAATGAATTTAATCTTAAGAGGTTGATTGATGCAGCCTACAGCTTATTGTGGGACCCGAACCACATTGTATCGAGAAATGAGTTCCTAATCGCCAGAAATAAATTCCTCTGGTTCCGCATTTTCAGCAGAAGCTGGGAGCGAACTCGGGCTGCCAGATTGATAGGCGGATAAGCAAACCACTCGTCCCAGTGAGGAACTTGTATTGATCTTGAAGTGCTAACCGTTGTCCTTAAATTTTGCGAAAGTTAAAAATTTTCTGTTTGATATAAAATAAAACTGAAACCTTTTGATAGTCATGGAACACTACACAGATTTAAATTTCTGAAGGCTTCCTCTGTATCTTTATACTATTAATTATTTCAATTACAATTACCAATGTCTTCACTCAAGCTATTAACTGCTTAATGAGTATAAGCAGCTCAGTATTTTAAAAATCTTCTTGAGATTGATGTAGCCATTAAATATAATACGCTGTTAAGCGGTCAATACCATATTTACAGGGACCATTAACGTTTGCTTATATTTCAGGGAAAGTTTAATGACTTCCTTATTATTTTTCTTTTATTTCCCATCATCAAAATAAGCAATTATCTGATTATTTTCAGAACCTGTATCATTTTGTCAAGGTAATGATTAGTTTAATGGGTTGTATTATTGGTCGGATTCAGAAAATGGCTGTCTCATTGATATTAGCCTCAGTGTTGTGTTCGTATGCGTAGCTGTGGCTTGGGAGAGTACTCAACAATTACAAATGTTCGTGACCATGTTGTGTTCGTGTGCGTAGCTGTGGCTTGGGAGAGCCCTGAACAATTATCACAAATGTTCGTGAACATGCTGTCTTCGTATGCGTAGCTGTGGCTTGGGAGAGCCCTGAACAATTATCACAAATGTTCGTGAACATGTTGCGTTCGTATGCGTAGCTACGGCTTGGGACAGTCATGAACAATTATTACAAATGTTCGTGAACATGTGTTCGTATGCGTAGCTGTAACTTGGGAGAGCCCTGAACAACAATTACAAATGTTCGTGAACATGTTGTGTTCGTATGCGTAGCTGTGGCTCAGAAAAGTCTTAAACAATTATTACAAATGTTCGTGAACAAGTCGTGATTGGTTTTCAGTGTTTCGTGGACTTTCGTATACAGTCGTGTTTCGTTAAAGTGGCCTTGATTATGGAAAGAATAGTTTAGGTTTTCTCAACAAAACGCGTCTTGAACATGAAAAAACTAAATTGGTCATAATCAGATGTATACAGGTTGTCCATAAAGTCCTAGTACCATTACAAGTATTTATTGCTCAGAAACCATGTAACATAAAGTAATGCATTTTTTTTGTAGAATGAAGTGCTCGGAATGTAAAGTTGAGGGAATGTAGAACATTCTATAAAAAAAACTGCATTACTCTGTTATATAGTTTCTAAGCAATAAATGGTTGTAATGGTACTGGGACTTTATGGGCACCATATATATATATATATATAGATATATATAGATATTATATATATATATATATATATATATATATATATATATATATATATAATATATACATATATATATATATATAATATATATATATAATATATGTATATATATATATATATAGATAGATATATATATAGATAGATATGAATATATATATATTATATATATATACTATATCATATATCATATATATATATATAGATAGATAGATATATGTAGATATATATATATATATATATATATAATATAATATAGATATATATATATATATATATATATATATATATATATATATATCTATTTCTATATCTATATATATCTGTATATATATAGATACTATATAGATATATATATAGATATATATAGATATAATAGATATATATATATATATATATATATATATATATATCTATATATATATGATATATATAGATATATATATATATATGGATATATATAGATATATATATATTATATATATATATATATATAGATATATATATATATATAATATATATATCTATATATACTATATATATAAGATATATATATATATATATATAGATATATATAGATATAGATATAGATATATATATATATATATATATTATATATATATATATCTATATCTATATCTATATATATCTATATATATATATATATATATATCTATATCTATATCTATATATACTATACTATCTATATATATATATATATATATACACACACACAATATATATAAAATATATATAATATATATATATATATATATATATATATTATATCGATATATATATATATATAATTCCTTCCGAAGCGGTTTCCTCTTCTTTCCTCAATCTGAAAAAGTCAGAAAGGATGTCCTTCCATTACCGTCCCCCGCCCCCTATCCAATTAGGACCACTTTTCAACCCGTGACGTCACAAAGGGCAATCATGCCCCGCCTCCCAGTACCCTTTTCACGTCGTCTTTCATATCATTAATGTCAGAAAACTGGGGAAAAAAGAAAAAGACTTCATACCATCTCTTCTTCATCTCTTCTTAGTTATTATCTGTCCTATCTTCTTTCCTATTCCCTCTGTCTTCAATATTCCCATGGACTCAACCCCCCCCCCCCCCCACACCACCCCCCCCCCCCCCCCTCCCCCCCCCCCCCCCCCCCCCCCCCCCCCCCACCACAACGAGATGATGAGATTCAGCATGAATTATGAATAAGGCTCGAATTCAATATTAGTGCCAAGATCAGGTTTCTGTTTCGCTCACAATCATGAAACCGCAGAACTGGATTCCCCTTAGAGGGGTAATGCCGTCGGTGCAGCTCACGGGCGCACTGTAGGCATTACTGAAGGGTCTTTGCAGCGTCCCTCTGGCCCCCAGCTGCAACCCCTGTCATTCATTTTACTGTACCCCCGTTCATCTTACTTCCATCGTGCTATCCACCCTCTCCCATCAATTAGAATAAAAATGATCAATAACAAAAACAGTCTCAAATGTATGACAGATTGTTTGTGACTGAGAAAAAAAATAGTTTGGCGAAAATAACGATTGACCAAAAAAAAAAAGCTATTTCGAATAGATTACAAACTGATTGTTATTTTGAAAAAAACAGTTTGGCAAGAATAAAGATGGACAAAAAAACTTTCAATTATATGACAAACTTTGTGACTGAGAAAAAAAATGTTCGACAAGAATAAAGATTGACAAAAAAAAAGTTTTTTCAAAAACGTTGGAAACTGTTTGTGGCTGGGAAAAAAATTTGAATGAGAAAAAAGCTTGACAAAAATAAAGATCAATAAAAAAAAAACCTATTTCAAATGAATGACAAACTGTCTGTTAATGGAAAAATAATGTTTGACAGGAATAAAGATTAACAAAAAAGCTATTTCAAATGGATGACAAACTGTTCGCTACTGGAAAGATAATATTTGACAGGAATAAAGATTGACAAAAAAGATATTTCAAATGGATGACAAACTGTCTGTCACTGGAAAAATAATGTTTGACAGAAATAAATTTTGACAAAAAAAAAATTCAAATGGATGACAAACTCTTTGTGACTGAGAAGAAAAAAAAGGAAAAATATAACAGTGGAGAAACTGATATATTCCACATCTGTGTCTCCTCGGATGACAATAGAATATCAGATGAGGGACAAAAAGAAGGAGAAGAAACGGAAGAGGAGAAAACAAATAGAAAAACAGAAGAAGAAGCAGAAGCACATAGTGGAGAAATAAGAGCTTGGTGGGATCTCTTCTGAATAAATAAATGTAAAGCCCCACGAGTGGACGGACGGATAAAGAGAGAGAGAGAGAGAGAGAGAGAGAGAGAGAGAGAGAGAGAGAGAGAGAGAACGGATTACAAATAAGATTTTCATAAGAAAACTCTTCTAACTTCTTTCCAGAGAAAACGTATTAAAATGCAAGATTGTTTTATATATATATATATATATATATATATATATATATATATCTATATATATATATATATATATACTATATATATATATATAGAATTCATAACTTTTATCGTGATCACATATGATTCTCTGTAATTTAGAGGGAATTTCTATATTACATATAAACATGAGTATATATGCATCTGTATCTCAATCATTATTATCCCTAATCCACTTTGCCTTATTTGAGAACCCCCTCCCCCCCCCTACCATATTTCCTTAGTAACATATCAATCTATTATTATCAACATTAACTCTCCTAACAATTGTTTCATAGTGTAACTGCTTCGAGGTTTTCCTCTTGTTACACCTTTCAAACCTTTTATTTTGTCAACCTCGATTTTCCCTTCGGCCCTGAGTGACCTCATAGGTCCCAGCGCTTAACGTTTTGCCTAAATTTTATGTTTCATTGAACGCCTTACTTCGATTAGCACCTTTCGTTAAACTGGCAATAACAAATAACGTCTCATATGTGAATCATTGAAGAAGAGCCAAGCTATGGAGACAGACTTACAAATATAATCATAGATTCTTCACTCTCTTTTTCAAAGAATGAGGAAATGAGAACGAAAAGGACTAATTTAGTCTGTTATTACATGTCTGCCTCTTTTTCCCTTTCCCTCACGTATCGTTTGAATTATGGTACACGTGAAATAAGAGCGATAAAGAACAAAAGGTGGAACTTTTTGTGCAAAATTTTGGCTGTTCTCGTTGGATTTGCTCAGGTGAAAAAATAATTCCGGACGATATTGTAAAGGTACATGGGATTATTGTTATTATTATTATTATTATTATTATTATTATTATTATTATTATATTATTATTATTATTATTATTATTATTATTAACCAAACAAAAACTTCTTTCAGTTTTCTTCTGACGATTGAAAAAGAAACCCACAAATTCAATTTGTACTTGTTTACTTCTAAGTATTTACATTAAGTTTTACTCCACACTCGAGTACTTTCAGGCCCTTCTGTGGCCCATTCTCAAGAGATGTTTGGATGTTTAGCCTGGGTCAAGGACCAGCAGTCTTCTGGAACTTCTTCTCGTTGTGCTGTCATTTATGTGATGGCTGTTCTGGTTTTGCTTGAGAGTTGCCAATCCCCTCTTGTCGCTCTGATATCCTGAGCTGATGGTCAATGGGATTCACCCTTGTGGTAAGGGTGTGGTCACCGAAAGTCTGTTGGGCAGGAAACCTAATCTCCAGGTCAGCAGGGTCAATCTTAGCTTCTTTTAATATCAAAGCTCGGCTTATGGATCTTCTGAGGTAAAACCTTTGTTTCCTTCAATTACTTTGATCTCTCTATAAGCGCACCTTCTACTACCCTCCTGTGACTAAATTTTGTTGCTTTTGTATATAAGCCTACTGTTTTTGAAATCCATCATATGGTCATTTTCCCACCAACAATGTCTAGCTATAGCACTCCCCTGAGAGTTAAGCTGTACTGCCCTTCTATGTTCTTGGACTCTAGTCCTTATTCCCCTACCTGATTCCCCTACATATCTGTCTCCACAATTATTGCAATTGATTATGTATACCCCCGCTACATCATCTGTATTACTGTTCTTCTCCTTCCAATTTATTTTTACATACTTTGTTTTTTAAAGTATTATCAAATGTATATACAAATTTATATTGACTTCCTTTCATTTAGGCATAAAAGGGAGGGCAACTATTTTCTTGTTTTCTTTATTCCATGTACTCTCTACATTCGCTCTGTAAAATATTTTTCTAGCTTTGTTGAGTGCCCTTTTTCTGAACCATTCGGTATGCTAATGCATCGAAGCTTTATCGATGTAATTTATTTCTTGCTCTATCTTGCAAGGGTCACACTTCTCATTGCCTAAGAAATAAACCTGTTTTAGAACCCCTATTTTTATATCATGACTATGAAAAGAGAAGAAATGAATATATGAGTTTGTATGTGTGGGCTTTCTATATGTGCTGAATTCATATCCTGTTTCTTTCTTTCTATGAGTATGTCTAAAAAGGGCAGTTTATTATTGTTACTTTTCTCTAAAGTGAACTGGATATTGTTATCAAAACTTATTGAGCTCATCTAGAAAAAGTTTCTATTTTATTTCCATCCCCTTGCAGAATAGCAAAAAATCATCCACGTATCTCCACCATCCTTGCAGTTTTAAGTTAGGGACATTCACATTAGGAACTAGATTAGTTTCGAAATATTCCATATAGATGTTAGCGAGTATAGGTGATAATGAGGACCCCATAGCTACTCCATATTTTGTTTGTAAACATGTCCCTCAAACGTGAAATAAGTATCACTGACACACAATTTGATCAACTCAAGGAAGACGCTATTTCGATGTTTGGATTGAAAATACCCTCATTATGTTTTAGTCTGTAGGAATTCTAATACTTTATCTAAGGGGACATTGGTGAATAATGCTACTACATCAAAAACAAAAATAACCATGTGTCCCTTTATATCTTTTTCTTAACTTCTTTGTCTATGAAATCTACTGAATGTTTAATATGGGATTCTGAAAATATACCTAAGTATTCCTAGTTCTCCAGCTAACCACACAGCTAAGTTTTTTTGTTAGGAGATTTCCTACTAGAAACAATAGGGCGTAGTGGGCAGCCCTCCTTGTGTATTTTGGGGCTGCATATATATATGCAAGTTCAGGTAATTTACTTGAGAATAATTTAGTGCATAGCATGTCTTCCCATTACCTAGTCTACTGATTATTTCTTCACATTCTGATTAAAGGTATTCTGAAGCTTTTGGATTGTTGGATTGGATTCTCTATTTTAGCATAAGTAGTTTCATCATCTAGTAGCCTGTACATTTTACCCTATATTCTGAGCTATTCATGATGACAATACTACCCCCTTTGTCAGCTTTCATAATTCTAATATCTTTGTAGCTTTTTAATCCCTTCAGAGCGATACTAAATCTCCTTGGCAAGATATCTCCAAGTTTGCTTTCATTACTTCCTATCATCACTCCTCTGAGAAAAGGAGCTAAATCATTGTGATGTTCAACATTAAGGTTAGTTATCTTGCTGTTGAATTCTATGTTAATATTGTTTGTAGTCCCTGCACAAAAATTTAATCCTAGCCCTAGTGCTGCTGTTTCATCCCTAGTCAATAATCTACTTGAGATATTCTTTATATTATCCATATTGCTAAATTTTATCCAGACCGAATTACTAATAAACTCTCAAACTTATTTTTAATGTTGACCATGTTACGATTTGTATCAAAAAAGTTGTTGGGCAGGTCAACAGTAGAGTAAACTTTGATACAAATCGTAACATGGTCAACATTAAAAATAAGTTTGAGAGTTTATTTAGTAATTCGGTCTGGATAAAATTTAGCAATATGGATAATATAAAGAATATCTCAGTAGATTATTGACTAGGATAAACAGCAGCACTATGGGGCTAGGATTAAATTTTTGTGCAGGGACTACAAACAATATTAACATAGAATTCAACAGCAAGATTAACTACCTTAATGTTGAACATCACAATGATTTAGCTCCTTTTCTCAGAGGAGTGATGATAGGAAGTAATGAAAGCAAACTTGGAGATATCTTGCCAAGGAGATTAGGTATCGCTCTGAAGGGATTAAAAAGCTACAAAGATATTAGAATTATGAAAGCTGACAAAGGGAAAGGGGGTAGTATTGTCATCATGAATAGCTCAGAATATAGGGTTTAAAATGTACAGGCTACTAGATGATGAAACTACTTATGCTAAAATAGAGAATCCTCCAACAATCCAAAAGCTTCAGAATACCTTTAATCAGAATGTGAAGAAAATAATCAGTACGACTAGGTAATGGGAAGGACATGCTATGCACTAAATTATTCTCAAGTAAATTACCTGAACTTGCATATATATATGGCAGCCCCAAAATACACAAGGAGGGCTGCCCACTACGCCCTATTGTTTCTTGTAGGAAATCTCCTACAAAAAACTTAGCTGTGTGGTTAGCTGGAGAACTAGGAATATACTTAGGTATATTTTCAGAATCCCATATTAAACATTCAGTAGATTTCATAGACCAAAGTTAAGAAAAAGAATATAAAGGGACACATGGTTAGTTTTGATGTAGTAGCATTATTCACCAATGCTCCCCTTAGATAAACGTATTAGAATTCCTACAGACTAAACATAATTGAGGGTATTTTCAATCCAAACATCGAAATAGGCGTCTTCCTTGAGTTGATCAAATTGTGTGTCAGTGATACTTATTTTCACGTTTGAGGGACATGTTTACAAACAAAAATCATGGAGTAGCTATGGGGTCCTCATTATCACCTATACTCGCTAACATCTATATGGACTATTTCTTTCGAAACTAATCTAGTTCCTAATGTGAATGTCCCTAACTTAAAACTGCAAGGATGGTGGAGATACGTGGATGATATTTTTGCTATTCTGCAAGGGGATGGAAATAAAATAGAAACTTTTCTAGATGAGCTCAATAAGTTTGATAACAATATCCAGTTCACTTTAGAGAAAAGTAACAATAATAAACTGCCCTTTTTAGACATACTCATAGAAAGAAAAGAACAGGATATGAATTCAGCACATATAGAAAGCCCACACATACAAACTCATATATTCATTTCTTCTCTTTTCATAGTCATGATATAAAAATAGGGGTTTCTAACAGGTTTATTTCTTAGGGCAATGAGAACGTGTGACCCTTGCAAGATAGAGCAAGAAATAAAATTACATCGATAAAAGCTTCGATGCATTAGCATACCCGGAATGGTTCAGAAAAAGGCACTCAACAAAGCTAGAAAAATATTTTACAGAGCGAATGTAGAGAGTACATGGAATAAAGAAAACAAGAAAATAGTTGCCCTCCCTTTTATGAACTAAAATGAAACAAATCACTTCAAAAATGAAAGGAAGTCAATATAAATTTGTAGTATACATTGATAATACTTTAAAAAACAACGGTATGTAAAAATAAATTGGAAGGAGAAGACAGTAATACAGATGATGTAGCGGGGGTATACATAATCAATTGCAATAATTGTGGAGACAGATATGTGGGAGGGGGAATCAGGTAGGGGAATAAGGACTAGAGTCCAAGAACATAGAAGGGCAGTACAGCTTAACTCTCAGGGGAGTGCTATAGCTAGACATTGTTGGGAAAATGACCATAGGATGGATTTCAAAAAACAGTAGGCTTATATACAAAAGCAACAAAATTAGTCACAGGAGGGTAGTAGAAGGTGCGCTTATCAGAGAGATCAAAGTAATTGAAGGAAACAAAGGTTTTACCTCAGAAGATCCCATAAGCCGAGCTTTGATATTAAAAGAGCTAAGATTGACCCTGCTGACCTGGAGAGTTAGGTTTCCTGCCCAACAGACTTTCGGTGACCACACCCTTACCA